>NC_081408.1:513538880-513791380 GCF_030272615.1 Cryptomeria japonica | reverse complement strand
TCTTGCACCCGAATGACTTGTGATAGGAAGGCTACCTAGTTTTCCATCAATTAGATTTCTTGATGGTTTGCTTCTATCCCTTCCCAGGTTCCAAGTCTATCCCTCTAGACTTCTAAGTGCTTCCCTACTAGTATTTGCTTACCACACTCGATACAAGCTCATAAAGAAGCTTGTTCTCCATGCTCCTAGATTCTGTCACTATGAGTTGCAGAGGTGTAGGACTACCCTTGCTTACTCGCAGTCTGTAAAGTCATCATCCTGTCTAATTTTGCAATCAAACTTCTACACCAGTCCTCCCTTGCACTTACTCCTTTATGGTCACTGAAACCTAGTCGGACTTCTTCCAAGCTCGCCTAGGCTCAGTATGCAGAAATGGCGATTGCCATTTCCTAGTTTACTCCTACTACTACTCTAATCTTACTATACATTTTCAACTCTTCATGAAGAACTCCAATGGTCGTGTGGATCCCACAGTGGAGGTTCAAGACAGAGCCATATTTACACTATGAATTCAAAACAAAGAAATGAACAACAAAAAGGAAACTTTAATTAAAGAACTGTAATGAAAAACTTAACAAAAACAAAACAGTACAACACTCAGCGATAGAAAACCAGAAAACAAACTTGTATGTATTTCTCTTGTGTTTTTTTAATAATATCCAACCAACCCAACACCTTACAATTAGACTTTTATAGCTCATCCATCCATCGTGAAACACAAACGGTTACAAACTGGAGAAAACGGTTTCATAATGGGTGATTCGCGTAGCCTCAGAACCTGGCTTTCGATTCCCATTGGTGACTTGAAAAGTTCGTACTTTTCCATCGAGTGATCGAGGTAACCAAAACACACCTTCGTTGATGGCCGATAACCATGTCCACCATTCGCACTTTTCCATCGGGCGTTTCCATCAGGTCATCGAGAAGACAACCAAACATCTATCCCGATCATCCGATCTTGTTCGATCTCTCTTTTTGCGCTCTGCCATGTGGCACCCCCTGATTGGCTTCGGGGTCCCTACCCTGCCACCTTAGCACGACCTCACTAACCACCCAGAATGCAGCTCTTCTTTGTCATTGGGTCGCGATGGATATTCTAACGAGCAGTTTTCCATCGCAACCTAGCGACCACCGTTGGATCAACCTTGATCTGCTCGACCGTTATCTCCCCTGAGCTACTCTCTTTCCAGGCCCCACCTTGGTCACCAAGTCACAGAGGATAACCTTCGTGCATCTTCCCATTGTGGTATAGCGACATTCATACGATCATCTGCGATCACCGTCTGAATACAGGTCAAGTTAATCATCGGGGTAACTTGAAACCACTCCTTCTGATACCCGATACAACCACTCCAAACTCTAGCGAACTCATCGGGGTAATACTTGTCGATTGGGGTAGGTCTTTCCTATAAGAGACATTTAAAAACTTCAATTAAACAACCATACAAATGGACTAGAGCCAGTCCTTATGTATTTACATGACCACTGGAAGGTCTCACAAGCCAAAATTGGTTAAGGGCATTTCAACCCTTAGGTGCTCCTGCACCATACTCCCCCCAAAACAAAGAAGTCAAGTGACTGCGTGCGGCAGCAAGGAAAAGATCAATTCCTGACTTAACAAAGTCTGATGTAGGGACCCAGGTCACTTCAGAATCAGGTTTATGCATCCACTTGACCAAATGTTCCATGTAGACCTGTTGTCTAGTCTTCTTGAGAACGCGGGAATCCAACACTTTCTCAGCCTGAGGCATGGAAGGAGAAAGTAATGGCAAGTCAGTAAGTGACTATTGAACATCTGAAACTCACGCATCCTCCTTGGGAAGTTGTCCCTTTTAGACAACCAAATCTACAACATTGAAAATGGGAGACAAAGCAATAGCAGATGGCAAATCAATCTTATAGGCATTAGAGACATACTTGGATAAAACTTTACATGGGCCTATTCTCCTCATTTGTATCTTGTTGGTAACCCCTTTCTGAAGTCGAGCCTTGTTCAAATGTACCATCACCAAATCTACAACTGAAAATTGCACATCTCTCTGGGTGGTATGAACTCGAGCTTTAACTTTTTGTGAAGAATCTTGGAGAGCACGCCTGACTTGGTCATGAACCTCCTTCATAGATTGAGCGACATCATCAGCTTGACCACTTCTGTGCAACAGACTACCAAGATCTCATAATTCCATAACACCTCGTGGGTGCATACCATACACTATCTCAAAAGGGCTCTTCCCAATAGACATGTTGACACTGTCATTGTACACAAAGTCTTCCTAGTGAAGAACCTGATCCCAACTCTATCCATACTCTTTTGTCAAACACCTTAAAAGGTTTCCAAGT
This sequence comes from Cryptomeria japonica, assembly GCF_030272615.1. Taxonomy (NCBI): domain Eukaryota; kingdom Viridiplantae; phylum Streptophyta; class Pinopsida; order Cupressales; family Cupressaceae; genus Cryptomeria; species Cryptomeria japonica. Next base: position 513,789,040 of record NC_081408.1, on the reverse strand, counting down.
GTCCTATTGACCACCTCTGTTTGACTATCCATTTGGGGATGATAGGCTAAACCAAAAGACAAGTTAGTTCCTAGTCTTTTCCAAAGAATTTTCCAAAAATGTCCAAGGAATTTGACATCTCTATCTGAAACAATACTAACTGGCAAACCATGGATTCTTATAACCTCTTTGAAAAACAAGCGTGCAATGTGACTAGCATCATGGGTAGTTTTACAAGGAACAAAATGTGTCATCTTATTGAATCTATCAACAACAACAAAAATGCTATCACAACCAAGCTTTGTTTTGGGTAATCCAACCACAAAATCCATACTTACACATTCCCATGGCCTTGTAGGAATAGGTAATGGCTGATAAAGACCAGCATTAGTAGCTATTCCTTTAGCTTTTTGACAAACCATACACTTCTCAACATACCTTCTGATATCCCTCTGCATTCTGGGCCAATAGTAGAACCTTTGAACAAGTTCCAATATCTTATTAAGGCCAAAATGACCACTCAAACACCCATTATGTTTTTCTTCGACCAGATTTTTCTTCATCGATTCTTTGGGAACATACAGTTGTCCACCTTTAAACAACAAACCATTCTGCAAAGTAAAGTCAACATATTCACTATGAAAGTGATTCTGAAATTCTTGACAAACCTTGTAAATGGCTGCAAAATCTTCATTATTGGGGTACAAATCCTTGAAGTAATCAACTCCAATACTCTGAATCTGCACTTCTTGCACTGTTAGTAGCCTTCTACTTAAAGCATTTGCTACTTTATTACACTATCCTTTCTTATGCTTAATAGAAAAAGTATATGATTGCAAATACTCAACCCATTTAACATGCCTATGACTCAGCTTATCTTGTGAATTCAGAAAACTTAAAGCTTGATTATCTATGTAAACAACAAACTCCTTAGGTAACAAGTAGTGCCTCCACTTCCTAAGAGCTTCGACAAGAGAATATAGCTCGAGATCATAGGATGAATACTTATTCTTGGCATCATTGAGCTTCTCACTAAAGAAAGCTACAGGTCTATTCTCTTGACTCAAAACAACACCAACTGCTATATTACTTGCATCACATTCAATTGTGAACAACTTGTCAAAACTAAGAATAATGAGTATTGGTTGTGTAGCTACCTTTTGTTTCAAAAGTTAAAACCCTTTGTCGACTGCATTGGTCCACTTAAACTTAGTCTTAACTCTGTTGATGGTATCCAGCATGGGTGCACAAATCTCACTGAACCCTCTAATAAACTTCTTGTAGAACTGTGCCAAACCATGAAAACTTCTTACTTCACTTGCTATCTTTGGTGTTGGCCAATTTGTGATGTCTTCCACCTTTGATGTGTCCATCTTCAAATCTCCTCCTGAAACTACAAATCCAAGATAGATAAATTCTTGCTTCATAAACTCACACTTCTCCAAGTTTATTGTTAGTTGTTCATCATACAATTTTTGCAATACAATACTAAGATGATCTAGATGTTCCTCTTTAATTCTACTAAAAATCAAGATATCATCTAGGTATACAACAACAAATTTACCAATAAAATCTCCCACACTTCATTCATGAGTCTCATGAATGTACTGGGAGCATTACTAAGACCGAATGGCATAACAAGCCACTCATAAATTCCTTCATTGGTTTTGAAGGTTTTTTTCCATTCATCACCTTCCTTTATCCTGATTTGGTGGTATCCACTCTTGAGATCAATCTTAGTGAAGTACTTTTCACCTCCCAAGCAATCCATCAAGTCTTGAATTCTTGGGATAGGAAATTTGTACCTGACAGTGATTCTATTTATGGCTCTTGAATCTGTGCATAGCCTCCATGTTCCTCATTTCTTGGGTGCTAACACTGTAGGTACGACACAAGGACTTATTCTTTTTTTTATCAACCCTTGGTCCAACAATTCTTGGACTTGTCTAGCCACTTCCTTGTTCTATCTGAGAGTCATCTTATAGGCTTCTTTGTTGGTTAATGATGCTCCTGGAATGAAATCAATTTGATGGCTTATGGCTCTAATAGGAGGTAGGGTTGCTAGTGCTCCATCACTTATGATCACTTCGAAGTTGTCTAGTATCTGTTGCACTTCATGAGGTATTTGAACCTTCTTTTCTTGTTTTGCTTCCTTTGGTTTCACTATAAGAGCAAACCCCACTCCTTCTCCTTCCTTGAGAGTGTTAATGAACTCTTTTTCACCTACCAGTAACACCTTTGGTCCTTTAGTTTTGTTGCTCTCTCCTTCATCACTTAGGGACTGAATATGGTATGTAACTCCATCCTTTTGAAAAGAATAAGAGTTCTTCTCTCCAGTGTGAATGGCCTTTCTATCAAAATTCCATGGTCTACCAAGAAGTAGAAGGCAAGCATCCATAGGCAGGATGTCACACAAGACTTTATCCTTATAACTACCTATGTTGAACTCAACCCATGTTTGTTCATTCACTACCACATGCTGCTTCTTGTTGAGCCAAGTGACCCTATATGGATTACTATGTGGAATTCTTTTCAACTTCAGTTTACTTACTACTTCTAACATAATGTTGTCAGTAGACCCTGAGTCTATCACCATTCTACAAACCTTACCAAGGACCTTGCATTTGATTCTAAACAAAGCTCTTCTTTGAGTTGGTTCTTCTTTGATTGGTTCCTTAATCAAGGCTTTTCTCATCACTAAATTTTCTCCATCTTTAGGAGCTAAGCTCACACCTTGTGTCTTGTTTCTTTATGCATCTTCTTGTGCATATGTCACTCTTCTTTCACTTCCTTGAGATGAAGAGGATTTCTCTAGACATCTATAGGTAGGGTGACCCAACTTTTGGCAATTGTAACACTTCATGGTGGAGAAGTAAGACCCTCTTCCCGGTCCACTAGATCTACCTCTTCATGGGTTGCTAGATGATCCCCTTCCTCTATAGCTTCTCTTGTTGTGCCAATCCTCACTTTTCTCTATAAGTTTGGACTCTCCTTGGGACCTTGATGCATAGTGTTAGGACATAACAAAATCAACTCCTCTTGAATATTCCATCTCAAGCCATTCAAGTATCTGGTTACCTTGATGATCTCATCCTCTACCACCTTGGATCTCAGACACAACTTCTAAAATTCCTCAGTGTAACTGCTCACATCCAAGTCTCTTTGTTTCAGGTTTTGTCTCCGCTTGTGCAGCTGGATCTCATAATCTTTGGGGACATAGGCTTCCCTCACCTTGGCTACCATTTTGTTCCAACTGGCTATTTGGTTCTTACCCTCTTTTTGCCTTTATTCTTGGATAAATTTCCACCAAGTGAAGGTTGCTCCTCTCAATCTAGACTTAGCTACCTTCACCTTTTGGTCTTTACTAATTCCATCACACTCAAAGTGATTCTCCAATCCTTCAATCCATTCCATAACTACTTCAGGATCTATTTTCCCATAAAAAAGTGGCACTCCTTCTAGGGATTTTCCTCCTAAGGCTTTAATTGCTTTAAGGAAAGGTTCTTTAGGTAGGACAGGGTCTAGGGGAGGTATCCTATCCTCTTCCACTGATTCTTTACCCTTCCCTTCACTGACCTGGATTGTTACTTTCTTAGTTTTATCCTCAACTACGTCTAGTTTGCTCCCCAATTGTAGCAATCTTTCTTTCAGGAGTCTATTCTCTTCCTCTTGATCTTCCACCTTCTTGGCTAACTCTGCATTAGTCACCATTCTGAGACTATTTTCTCCTACTAATTCAGTATCTGACATCAACTACTTTTTTCCCAAGTCTAAACTGGCTTTGATACCAATATGATAGGAAGGCTACCTAGTTTGCCATCAATTAGATTTCTTGATGGTTTGCCTCTATCCCTTCCCAGGTTCCAAGTCTACCCCTCTAGACTTCTAAGTGCTTCCCTACCAGTATTTGCTTACCACACTTGATACAAGCTCATAAAGAAGCTTGTTCTCTATGCTCCTAGATTTTGTCACTATGAGTTGCAGAGGTGTAGGACTACCCTTGCTTACTCACAATCTGTAAAGTCATCATCCTATCTGATTTTGCAATCAGACTTCTACACCAGTCCTCCCCTGCACTTACTCCTTTATGGTCACTGAAACCTAGCCGAACTTCTTCCAAGCTCGCCTAGGCTCAGTATGCAAAAATGGCGATTGTCATTTCCTAGTTTCCTCCCACTGCTACTCTACTCTTACTATACATTTTTGGCTCTTCTTGAAGAACTCCAATGGCCATGTGGATCCCACAATGGAGGTTCAAGATAGAGCCATATTTACATCGTGAATTCAAAACAAAGAAACGAACAACAAAAAGGAAATTTTAATTACAAAACTATAATAAAAAACTTAACAAAAATAAGACAGTACAACATTCAATGATAGAAACCAGAAAATAGACTTGTATGTATTTCTCTTGTGTTTTATTTGTAATATCCAACCAATCCAACACCTTACAATTAGACTTTTATAGCTCATCCATCCATCGTGAAACACAGACGATTACAAACTGGAGAAAACGGTTTCATAACAGGTCATCGGTGTAGCCTCAGAACCTAGCTTCCGATGCCCGTTGGTGACTTGCAAAGTTTGCACTTTTCCATCAAGTGATCAGGGTAACCCAAACACACCTTCCTCAATCGCTGATACCCATGTCCACCATTCATACTTTTCCATCGGGCGTTTCCATCGGGCCATCAGGAAGACAACCAAACAACTATCCCGATCGTCCGATCTTGCTCGATCTCTCTTTTTGCGCTTCACCATGTGGCACCCCCTGATTGGCTTCGGGGTCCTTGCCCTACCACCTTAGCACGACCTCACTAACTACCCAAAATCCAGCTCTTCTTTTTTGTTGGGTCATGATGTATATTCTAACGAGTAGTTTTCCATTGCGACCTAGCGACCACTATTGGATCAACCTTGATCTACTCGACCGTTATCTCCCCTGAGCTGCTCTCTTGTCGGGCCCCACCTTGGTTGCCAAGTCACAGAGTATAACCTTCGTGCATCTTATCATTGCAGTATAGCAACAGTTGTAGGATCATCTGCGATCACCGTCCGAATATAGGTCAAGTTAATCATCGGGGTAACTTGAAACTGCTCCTTCCGATACCCGATACAACCACTCCAAACTCTTGTGAACTCATTGGGGTAAGACTTGCCGATCGGGGTAGATCTTGCTGATAAGAGACATTTAAAAAATTCAATTAAACAACCATACAAATGTACTACAGCCAGTCCTTATGTATTTACATGACCACTGGAAGGTCTCACAAGCCAAAATTGGTTAAGGGCATTTCAACCCTTAGGTGCTCCTGCACCAACTTGGGTCAAGACTAACACCTCTAAACATCCTATAAGCACATAAAACAACTAAAACCACTAGGAAAAACATATCCTAAGCATACTTAGTCCCCTTTTGTCCAAAAGGCCTAATTGGCTTATCAAGATGCCAAAATAGGAGTTTGGCTCGCAAGATGGGGTCCTTTATTACAAACACAAAATGCATGATTGAAAACACAAGGAAAACATCCTAAGACATTTTTAAGGTCTTATCCTTCCTCCTCTGAGCCTGAATGATCATGTTGAAGGGGTGCCCCTGCACCATACTCCCCAGAAGAAGAAATCTCAAGTCCAGTTGAGATGAGAGTCTGCAGATCTGCACCATGGTTTTTGATTTGATGTTCTATCATCCAGACTGCTTCAAAATCTGGTTGTCTCTAGTAGGCCACCAAATACTCCATATATACTTTATTCCTTGTCCTCTTTGCAACCTTGGTGTCCAAAACTTTATGCAACTTTGGTGGTTCACGTTTGGGAATGTCATCATCTGCTACAACCTAAATGGTTTCTTCTCCTACATCAACACTACATTTGTAAAGAGTTAAGTCACATACATTAAAAATGGGTGACAAACCAAGATCAGGTGGGAATTGAAGTTCATAAGCATTTTGTCCATATTTTTCCAAGATTTGATAGGGTCCAATCTTCCTCTGCATAAGCTTTGTATATTTTCCTTTTGGAAGTCTTTCCTTCTTCAAGTGAACCCACACCAAGTCTCCCACATCAAGCTGGATATCCCTCTTCTTCTTATCAGCATGAGCCTTATACTTTTCTGCAAATTGTTGAAGGTGAGATTTAACTTGGTCATGTATCTCCTTTATGGCAGTGGCAAAGGTTTCTCCATCTGCACTAATGGCTTCTCCTTGAGGTAGTTCCCTTAACTCCAACATATCCCTTGGGTGGATACCATACACAACCTAGAAGGGTGACTTACCAGTGCTTCTATTTACTCTATCATTATAAGAGAATTATGTCTAAGATAGTATGCTATCCCAATTCTCTCCATATTGCCTAGTCAAACATCTTAGCAGATTTCCCAATTATTTGTTTACAACTTCAGGTTGGCCATATGTTTGGGGATGGTAGGTTGAGGAGAAGGCTATATTTGTGCAAAGCTTCTTCCAAAGAGTCCTCCAGAAGTGTCCAATGAATTTTACATCCCTATCAAACACTATGGTGAAAGGAAAACCATGTATCCAAGCAATTTCTTTGAAAAATAAGTCTGCAACATAATAAGTATCACAAGTGGTTTTACATGGCAAGAAATGTGTCATTTTACTAAACCTATCCACCACTACGAAAACACTATCATAGCCTTTTCTTGTCCTAGGAAATCCTAAAACAAAATCCATACTTATACTTTCCCATGGTCTTTAAGGAATGGGTAAAGGCTAGTATAAGCCTGCATTGGTGGACTACCCCTTTGCTTTTTGGCATATCACACATGTCTCCACAAATCTCCTAACATCTATCTACAATTTGGGCCAAAAGTAGTGCCTCTTCACCAAGTCTAGTGTCTTGTCAAGGCCAAAATGGCCTACCATTGCTCCACAGTGCTTCTCCCTAATTATGTTTAACCTCATAGAGCATTTAGGTATACACAGTTGTGCACCCTTAAACAATAGTCCATCTTGTATCAGCAATTCAGAGAAATCAACAAGAAACCACTCATCAAAAGATGCACATACCTCGTATATCTCTCCAAAGTCTTCATCGTCCTCATACATGGCCTTCAAGGAGTCTATTCCAACACTCTCCAACTGGATCTAATTTGTGGTTAATACTCATCTGCTCAAAGCATTTGCCACCTTATTCTTGACCCCTTTCTTATGCTTAAGAGTGAAAGTGAAGGCTTGTAGGGTCTCTACCCACTTCATATGCCCATGGTTCAACTTTTCTTGACTATTTATGAAACTGAGGGCCTGATTGTCTGTGAAAACTATGAACTCCTTTGGTAGTAAGTAGTGTCTCCACTTTTTCGAGGATTGCACTAGAGCATACATCTCTAGGTCATAGGATGAGTACCTCCTCTTTGCCTCATTTAATTTCTCATTGAAGAAGGCAATGAGCCTTCCTCCCTGACTAAGCACTGCCCCAATAGCCATGTGACTAGCATCACATTCCACTTGGAAGATTTTGTTGAAATCGGGTAGGGCAAGGACCAACTGCTCTGCAACTTTCTTCTTCAATGTTTCAAAGGAGTTATCTGCCTCTTTAGTCTAGTTGAACCTGCACTTTTGTCCTCCCTTTATGGTGTCAAGCATTGGAGCACAAATATGGCTAAATCCCCTTTTAAATTTCCTATAGAATGTGGCTAAACCATGGAAGCTTCTAACATCATTCATTGTTCTAGGTGTAGGCCAAGACAATATAGCACTCACCTTTTCTTGATCCATTTTCAACTCACCATATGTGATTACAAATCCCAAGTAAATAATCTCTTCCTACATAAACAAACACTTTTCCAAATTGATCATTAATTGCTCTTCATACAATCTACTTAGGACCGGGTCTACATGTTTTAGGTTCTCTTCTTTGGTTTGACTAAAAATTAGAATGTCATCTAGGTAGACTATGACAAATTTTCCTATGAAATCCCTCAAAACTTCATTCATTAACCTCATAAAGGTACTTGGTGCATTAGATAGGCCAAAGGGCATGACCTTCCACTCATACAACCCCTCATTTTTTTAAAATGCAGTCTTCCACTCATCTCTCGACCTAATCCTAATCTGATGGTAGCCACTTTTCAAGTCAATTTTTGTAAAATACCTAGCACCCCCCAAGCAATCTAATAGATCCTCAATCCTAGGCATTGGAAATCTATACCTGATAGTAATTTTGTTGATGGCCCTTGAGTCTGTGCAAAGTCTCCAAGTGCCTTCCTTTTTGGGTGCCAAGATTGCAGGGACTGCACATGGGCTCAAACTTTTGCCAATCAGTCCGGACTCCAATAGTTTTTCAATCTGTTTTGCCATCTCAACATTCTGATCTGGGGTGAGCTTATATGTTGCTTTGTTAGGCAGGGTGGATCCAGGTATAAGGTCTATGCAATGATTTATATCCCTCATAGGAGGTAGTGTCCTTGGCATGCCATCAGAGATGACACCTTTGTACTTGTTTAGTAACTATTGCACTGCAGGGTCAACCAACCTCAATCTCTCTCCTTTCTTGTCTTCAAACTTCTCCACCTTTTTCACTTTGAGACTAGGAATAAAGGCATAACAAACAATGTCTTCATCTACTATCTTCTTCATGAATTTCTTTCCTCCTACCACCAACACCTTGGCCTCCTTTGTTTTTGTTTCCCCCTCACTCTCCATCAACTCTATCACCTTACCATCTTTGGTGATCGAATATGTTTTCCTATCAACATCATGTTGTGCCTTCAAATCAAATTTCCATGGTCTCCCAAATAGGAGATGGAAAACATCCATCTTTGTAATGTCAAACAACAACCTATCTTTATAGGCTCCAATCTGGAATTCTACCCAAGCCTTCTCTTCCACAACAACTTGATGACCTTGGGTGAGTCATGAGACCTTGTAGGGGCAAGGGTGAGGTAGTCTTCTCAATTTTAGCTTCTCCACCATTTCTAGAGACACAGAGTTTTCAGTTGATTTGGAATCTATTAGAACCTTGCATACCTTTCCACCCACTTTGCAAGTGGTCTTGAATAGAGAGTTTCTTTGTCAACCATCTTCATGGTAGTTATTTCTCTCTTGATCATCAAAGCTTCACCTCTTTCAGGGTAACCATAGCTATCAGGGGCATTGACACTCTGGTATGTATTTGCACTTGCCACACTTTGGCAATCAAATTCTTGGATCAAGTTACTTCTTCTTTCCCCCATAGAACTAGTAGGCTTGTCAGGACACCTATTGGCCATGTGCCCTTCTTGATTGGACCTCTACCTTGAGATCTTCCCCTAAATGGTGGTCTCCTTCCTCTGAAGTTACCCCTCTGATTGTATCCTCCATTGTTATTGTGACTACTTTCTCCTTTAGTGCCTTCTTGATTTGTTTCACCTTGGTTTCCAAAACCATTTCCCTTACCTTTGAAATAACTTCTTCCACCCCTCTATTTTCTTCCTCTTCCTTTATTGTTCTGATCTTGTCTCCTTTTGATTTTCTCTTCCACCTTGATGGCAAGTTGATGGCATTTACCAATTGTATCCGAGTTAAGGAGGTTTAGTTCTTCTTGGATGTTGTACCTTAATCCATTTAGGTACCAGGCAACCTTTTCACTCTCCTCCTCCTTTGTCTTAGCCTTCATACATAGTCTTTGGAACTCCTCAGTGTTAGAGTTCACATCCATCTCCTTCTATTGAGATTTTGCCTCCTCTTGTGAAGTTGAACTTCATAATCCTTAGGTACATAAGCCTCCTTTACTAAGGCAACCATCTTTTTCCAAGAAATAATCTTGGGTTTTCTATCCTTTTATCTCTCTTCTTGGACAAAGATCCACCAAGTTAGGGCGGCTCCCTTCAACTTGGATTTATCAATCTTTACCTTCTGGTGCCCTGGAATGTCTTCACATTCAAAGAAACTGGACACGTAGTCTATCCAATCCACCACTACATCCGGTTCCATCTTCCCAGTGAAAGGTGGCAAATCAATCTTCTGCTCCATGGTTCTTCTCTCCATGGACTTGAGGGCATTAAGGAAGTGCCTCTGGTCAGGAGGAATAGCCTCTTCCTCAGGCATAGGGATCTCATCTTCATCCCCTTCTTCACCGCTACCAGTACCTCGATCTTCCTTCCCATTTACTCTACCCCTCAACCTCTCTATCTCCTTCTACATGGCCTTGTAAGCATTGGCCTACTCTCTCACATTCTTTGCCAATTCCATGTTGGTGATTGGTCCCCTAGGGACTTCTTCCTCTCCCTCTACCATTTTCTCAAAATCACTATCTCTTTACCAAAGTCGTTACTAGGCTCTAATACAACTTGATGCAGAGCCCTCCTTGTGTCTTTCCAAACACTCCAAGATGTTTGACACTAACCCCTCAAAACACCAGTAGGATCCTACAAGGAAAGACTCTACAATCTTAGTTCCAATTCCTCATCTCACTCCAAGATTCATACTACTCAAATTGGATAACTTGCTCCATCACGCATCATGAAACCTCCTAAGGTTCCTGACCTTCACAAAACCTATTTTTGGATCATAGAACACTCACATAGACAAGACCAAACACTGGTTTCAAGGATTCAACCCAATTCCCTATGACACCTTCACAATTAGGCCTATTTGCTTGTAGCCCTTGGAGACGGGTAATGGGACCTTAAGTCCAAAATTTTCCAAACATCCTAGAAAATAAATCACAAATTCAAATACCCTTTATGGTCTTACACAATCCTCCAAAAGGAGAGGTCAAGATCTGGCAAGGAAAGGTCTGAACCCGATGATGACCAATTGTCCTAAAGGGTTAATTAGGCCTCCATTTGTGAAGCAACTATATCAAACTAGACACACCTTACAACCACAACCCCATGGGCATGTGGGGAACCATAAACCATTATAGATTCTAGGGTTACATGCCTGTAATTATCGCCAATGGTCTTCTAGGGTAATTATTGCAGTCTAATGGCTAGGTAGCCACATAGAGATGTCTACCTAGGGACTAATCAAAAAAACATCTCCCTTGCTCCTCATGCAAAATTCTTTTGGAAACATAGAATACATAGGCCACACTTTCATCCCACCCACTTCCATGAGTTTTAGATGAACAGGTTGCAAGTTATGGCCATGGGAAAGCGAAACCCTAGGCAAAACCCTTGTTTTTCGGGTACCTACAACAAAACTTAGATATCTGGAGCAAAACAAACAATCAAGACCTCAAATCAAGACCAAATAATTGGTAACTCATTGCACTAATAAAATCACAACATTGGGGATTGGTCCCAATCCATACAACTCAGTACCCCGTGCCAAAGCCTCACAGTTTGCAGGAAGAACTCAAAATTTCTTATTGCTTGCAATCATAAAATATTTCTCCATGCAGTCTCTCCTTGGAAATTGTGTCCACAAGGTGTTTATACCCCTCTACAATAGCTCCCAACCGAAAACAAGAGGTTAGACCATTGGAGGAGTTAAACCAACAAAAATTCAAAAAGTTGCATAAAAGTTGCTCATGACAACTTTTGACAAAGTTGTCAAAAATGTCATTTCTTCCACCCGAATGACTTGGGTCAATAATAACACCTCTAAACACCCTAGAAGCACATAAAACAAATAAACCCACTAGGACAAACATATCCCCTTTTGTTTAAAATTCCTAATTGGCTTATCAAGATGCCAAAATAGGAGTTTGGCTCACAAGATGGAGTCCTTTATTACAAACACAAAATGCATGATTGAAAACACAAGGAAAACATCCTAAGACATGTTTAAGGTCTTATCCTTCCTCCTCTAATCCTGAATGATCATGTTGAAGGGGTGCCCCTGCACCACATGATCATATCTAATTCTATCTCCAATAACATATAGTTCTAAACATAATGCGAGTAAAGAATGCATCATCACTTATACTAAACATCTACATAATCAGAAACATTACTGCAATCATTGTCATGCATCTAATCAAAACAATAAATCTAACCATAAGACCATAAGTGAAGAAAATGTCTATAATCATAACAATGTATCAGAGATCAATAACAAGCCTATCAAAATATAGATAAGCAAGATAGGTGAAGGCATTGCATCCTCCTGATGAATGAACGTCCATGAAGCTAAACATAAAACCTAACTTCAATAAATACCCAAAGACATAGAATCAACATCATCATAGTAATCATAGCAATCATAAAATGTACACTTATTATTAAAGGGAATTTCAATATCAAGAATGAAATAGGAAGCAAGGAGTCTCGAGAGCACAAACAAGCCCATAAATATCTAACACATTCAATCACAAAGGATGGAATAGAGAGGGGAATTACATATGTGACGTCTTGTGTATCTATATTATTCTTGGAGATGGATTTAGGTTGATGAACCTGAGGCACTTGTCCTATAGTAAACCTTCTCTTGGAGCGGGTGTAATAATTAGACTACACTTGAGGATCTTTCGATGTTGAAGCCTCATTCGCAAACACCGTGTATTCTCTTTCCATCCATAAGAAAAGTGCATGATTTGGGGAAATGTCTCCTTCTTGCATGAGAGACATGCCTTGCACCTAAGCCATCAAAATGGCATTTTCCACTTTGGAAGACTGATAAGCATAGGAATTAGTGTCTGACATAATCCCCTGTCTCCGTTGCTTTGCTACCTTCTATTGAAGGTTTGTAAGACAATTACGGGGCATGCTTGCATCATTACATCGGAAACACCATGCATTTGTGCCATCTACCAAGTTATTATGACCAATAACCAACTCCTTGAATTGATTAAGTTATATGGCTTGAAGTGGAGTAGGTACTGGTATGATTTGATTTGAAGGTTGAGGTTTATTACTAGCTCTCGCTCCTCTTTCGTATTGATTATGCTGAAAAGGAGGCCTTCTACCTTGGCAATTTTGATAGAGAAGTTTCAGAGGAATGAAATATTGTCACTTAAGATTGAGTATTTCATTAGAAAAACTTCACAACGGGATTTTATATCATTCTTTTCTACAACTAGTGAGGAATAAGTGGATGCATTTGTTTAAGTATTAGGGTAAACATGCATGAATTGCAATGCAAAATAGGTATTTGAAGTAATATCTTCTTTCGAGTGTGTTGTTATTTCAAGGAATACAAGCATGGACAATTGAGGAAGGAGTTTCACAATATCTATCAGGTTATTCTTAGCCCTTACCACCAAGTCATAAGCATCTAGTAGTGTATGACCTCCCAATGACTAGAGCATAACCACTATATCAGAATTGAATGCCTTCAGATAAAAGACAAATGTCATATCTACTCAGGGTTAGTTCAACACCAAGATTCTTTGGTGAGTCTTATGAAACCTGGTGTTGAATTCTATGACAACTTCTTGAGGAGTCCTTTTAATTATTATCAATTTCTAGAGTAAATATGACCGATCTCCTTTCTTTGTGAAGTGATCAAAGAAATGATCTTTGAGTTGGTCATGTTGACCATTTAGAGGAATTGATTATGTGTTGCATTGATGTTTTATCATTGATGTCAGCACTAGCTATTTTGGTTGTTTATCGGTATCCTTCTAGTCCTGATAAGTTGTTTGGTTTCTGGTTGGATTGGATTATTATGATCCAATATGCTCTGCTATGTCTTGGTTCTGGAATTAGCTTATTCATGCTACTCAAATTCATGTTTAGTCAGTTGGTTTTGGATTTGGTGATTGGATGCTATCTTGTTTGCTAGGAAGCTTGGTTTATTGTTTCGGCAAGGGTTTCACCAGTAGAGATTTATTGAAGATCTTTGATGTTATGCATAAGTGGTGTTGGTGTGGCTTCTAGTATGGATTCAGGATGTTGATGGTGATCATGTTTGAGACTTGGCAGATTGAGATCATTGCTTTAGCATGTGTGGACCTAAATTGGGTCCTGGTGTATCTAGGTTATGGACCGACTAATGTAACATGTGGATTGGACCTCTCGATGTGTTTTCGGGATGTCTTATGGGTTGGATTTGGTCTTTGGCCGACATGATTTGTAATTATGTAATTATTTTATTGTCTAGTGGACGACCTTATAGTTTGTGGTTGAGGGTTTGTATATATATGTGTGTGTGTGTGTGTGTGTGTGTGTGTGTGTGTGTGTGTGTGTGTGTGTGTGTGATGTAAGATCTCATTGTAGATCATCATGTTATGGATATGTAAGGCGCGAATAATGTAATAATCATTCAGGCAGAGGATTTGGTCGATCATTGGTGATTGAGTTGGGTTTATGTAAGAGGATTTAGTCCTCCGGTATTAAGCTTAACCGGAAGTGTATTCAGGCATAGGAGCTGCTATCTTTGAAGTTCATTCATTTCTCTGAATTGTAGTTTGGATTTCTATGTAGTCAGTCAGACTCCTTTTGTGATGAGCAATGTGCTCTAGGCTGTTGGCCTTCCTGCAAGTGCAGACCCCTCAATTTAAATTCACATACTTACTACATAAGTATTATTTGACTGTGGGTAGGCTTCCTACCGTGTTTTTCCCTTTACCGGGTTTTCCACGTATAAATCTTGGTGTCATGTGGATGGTATTTATTCTTTGATTATTGCTTATGCTTAATTGTTATTTTTTTTATTTCGATATTTATTTTATGCATTCTGGTATTAATCTTTTGGGTTTCGGTATTAATTTTTTAATTGCTAAATGTTTCGGTAATCTGAAACAATTGATTCACCCCCCCCACCCTCTCAATTGTCTTTCAGTTATTTGAACTGTCGAACAGTTGGTATCAAAGCTCTGGTCCTCTTTGCAAAAGCTTAACCATTTGAGGAAGATCCTATGGTGACTAACAGTTCAAGTTCATCTAGTTCATCTGGAGCTATCTTTCAGAGAGATATTCCTAGGCTTGATGGAACAAATTATAGAGTTTGGAAGATTTATATAGAGACTCATCTGAGATCTCTTGGTAAGGAAATTTGGGAGATCACACAGAATGGTGTTACACCTTATAATCTGGCATCTGGCAATCCTCTTCCGACAAACTTGGATAAGGAGCTTGAGAATGATTGTAGAGAAAGAGAAGCCCTCTTGTGTGGACTTTTTGATCAGCAAATAATGGGATTAACTGAAAAATCATCTGCAAAGGCTATATGGGACAAGTTGGAGATGATTAATGAAGGTGACCCTACTGTTAAGATTGCTATACTTGATGGTTATCAGGTGAGATATGAAAACCTGAAGATGGAAGAAGATGAAAGGATTGCTGCATTCATGGAAAGGGTAAATGAGATTGTTATGGGAATTCAATTTTGTGGTGGAACTCTGAGTGAAGATGAAATAATTTCTAAAGTTATGAGAGCTTTGCCACCATCTTACAAGATGAAGGCTACTACAATTAATGAATTGAGAACAATGGCTAATACTTATGTCAATAGAGATACATTGGTTGGGAAATTATCTTCTTTTGAGCTTGAAGAATTTAGACCCTCTAGAGCTGTGAAGTCTGAACCTTCTTTTAATGCATTTACATCATCAACCGCCAAGCAAGATTGAAAAGCTTTATATGAAAAGGAATTGGATGATATGAAGAGACAAGATGAAGAATTTGAGCAACTTGAAGTTCTATTTGCTAGAATAGTACCTAAAGGATCGGTAGGAAATAAGTATGAAGGAAAATCACCTTTTAAATGTTTTGCATGTAATAAGATTGGTCATTTTGTATCTAGATGTCCTAAAAGGAATTCAAGATTTGAAGAGAAAAATAGAAGATCTTTTAAGCCAACCGTGGATATCAGAACAAGTATAAGTATAGGAAAAACAAAGATAAATCATGCTACATAGCGGATGAGGAAGGTGTGACTGATTCTAATGATGAACCAACACAAGACTCTACTACTGGTTTCGGCAATGGAAAGGAATGGGTGTTCCTGACTATCAAGGAAGATGTTCCAACACTCAAAGAGAATGTACCAGAAGAGAAGGCACTTGCTGCTAAAATTGAAGATAAGGATGAATGGGTATTTGACAGTGGATGTTCACATCATATGACTGGAGATAAAATGAAGTTTCTATCTTTGCAAGCAATTGATGGTGGTCTAGTTAGATTTGGAGATGACAAAGCATGTATGATCAAGGGAAAAGGAACTATATCATTGGATGGTAAGCATAATACTGATAATGTTTATTATGTTGAAGGTTTAAGGCATAATCTTTTGAGTCTAGGACAATTGGTGGATAAGGGATTTCAATTGCAGTTGAAAGATGGAAAATGCAAAATCATTAATAGATCTGGTTTGGAGATTGCAACCGATACACATACAAAAGGTAATATATTTCATTTGAATTCCAATGAGAAGACATGTTTTATTGCACAAATTGATGAGAGTTGGCTATGGCATAAAAGTCTATGTAATGTGAATTTTGATTGCATTGTAAATATTAGTTCAACTAAGGCACTCGGAGATATACCTAAGATTGTGAAGCCCTATAATCTGGTATGTAAAGAATGTCAAAAGGGAAAACGGGTCAGAACCTCTTTTAAAAGTATACAAGACAAATCTAATAATGTTCTTGATCTTATTCATACTGATTTGTGTGGCCCTGCTAGAGTTAAAAAATTTCAAGGTGATAGATATTTTATGCTAATCATTGATGATTATTCTAAAATGATGTGGGTTACTTTTTTAAAGGATAAATTTGAAAAGTTTAAAATCTTTAAAGATAAAGTTGAGATAGAGACAGGATTGAATATTAAATGTCTAAGGTCAGCTCATGGTGGAAAATTCACATCCGGTGAGTTTACTAACTTTTGTCATGAGAAGCATGGTATAAGGAGACAATTTTCTGCTCCCCAGCCACCTCAGCGGAATGGAGTTGTGGAAAGGAAGAACAGAACTATCTTGGATGTTGCTAGAACAATGATGATGGAAGCTAGTCTTCCTCATATCTACTGGAGAGAAGCAGTGAGCACAATGATTTATACATTCAGTAGAGTACATATCAAAGGAGAAACTAGTAAGACACCTTATGAATTATGGTTTGGCAATACACCTACCGTTAAATAATTTAGAATCTTTGGTAGTAAATGTTATATCAGGAGAGATGATATCATTGGCAAATTTGATCCTAGATGTGATGAAGGAATTTTTCTTGGTTATTCTAATGAAAGAAAAGCATATAGATGTTATAACAAGAGATTGCAGAGAATTGTGGAGAGCGCTAATGTCAAGATGGATGAGTTGAATAGAAGTCAAATCAGATTTTATGAGCAAGAACCAACAGTGGAAATGATCATAACTGAACCAGTAGCACCTTTACCGAAACAAAATGTTAAACCAGTTACTCCAACAGTATCAGAAAACTCAACAGTAACTCAAGAACTAGGAAGAGGAACAAAGAGTCAGAAGACCCCTAGGTATGTGCGATTGAATCATTCAGAAGATCAGATTATTGGGGATAAGAACAATGGAGTGATGACAAGAAGGAGATTAACATCTAATGAAGTGTGTTTAATTTCTCAAATTGAACCGGTATCATTAATTGAAGCATGTAAAGATGAATGTTGGTTGAAAGCTATGGAAGAAGAATTAGATCAAATTGAAAAGAATAACACATGGACTTTAGTTCCATGGCCTAAAAATAAGAATGTTATTGGAACTAAATGGGTTTTTAGGAATAAAATAAATGAAGATGGACAAGTTGCAAGGAATAAAGCTAGATTGGTTTGTAAAGGATATTCTTAGAAGGAATTGATTATGGTGAAACTTTTGCACCTATAGCTAGGATTGAAGCTGTAAGATTATTTCTTGCCTATGTTGCACATAAAAACTACAAGGTTTATCAGATGTATGTCAAGTGTGCATTTTTTAATGAGGATCTTGATGAAAAAGTTTATATTGAGCAACCTGATGGTTTTTCACTTTCAGATGATACAAACATGGTTTGCAGGTTAAGGAAAGCTTTATATGGATTGAAACAGGTACCTAGAGCTTGGTATGCAAGGTTAGATTAATATATTTTGAAGCTTGGTTTCACTAAAGGTAATGCTGACAGTAATCTATATTATAAAGTCACTGATGATGATATATTGATTATTGAAGTTTTTGTTGATGACATCATTTTTGGAGGTGAAGATAAGTTGTGCATGGAATTTTCAAAGAATATGGAGAAAGAATTTGAAATGTCTATGATTGGGGAAATGAAATTTTTCTTAGGTTTGCAGATTACTCAAATTAATAAAGGTATTTTCATCTGTCAAACTAAGTATGCTAGGGAATTGTTGAAGAAATTTGGTATGGAAGATTCTAAACCGGTTGTAGACACTCAAAATTGTCCAGTCTAATTAAATAAATACTTTATTTATTTAATTATCTAAGCCTAATTCTTCTATTAATTAAATAAATTCTTATTTATTTTATTAATTCATTTATCCTCTTCTAGCCTTATTTCTCATTTAAATAAATACATTTATTTATTTAAATTATCCTTTTCCTAAATTAAATAAATATTTTATTTATTTAATTGATCCCATTTCTTCTATTAATTAAATAAATCTTTATTTATTTAATTAATTCATTATCTTTTTCTACACATGACACATGTCATTCATCTCTTAATTCCTACACTACCTACCCCTTTCATTATTTTGGTATTTCTTCTACCTACCCTCTAATCCTAGCCGACCTCACTTTTTACACCTCTCAATCTTAACCCTCCATTTCATATTGTGTCTTCTATTTAAGGAGATGCTTCCTTCATTGTCAAACCCTAATCACTCAGCCTAATGATCATTTTTGGCTACACTACGATCCTACTTGCAACCACATTCCGTTCTTTGTTGAGCTCTTGTGCATATAAAAATCTGAGAACAAATATATCAAGCAAGATCAATGGAGATAGGAAGAATGGAGATCAAAACCCTATTGGACATGTGATGGTATAATCTTTGTGATTTCATGTGATTTGCATTGTCTTAGGTAATCTTCATATGTTATGGTGGATCTTTATTGATTGTTAGGCTAGGGTTTTTGTGGTTGGATTCATTTAGCCTTTCAATATTGTTGTTATTGTTATCCATTTTCACCATATACACCGGTAAGTACTCCTATGGTTACCAATGAGAAATTGTCAAGGAAAGATGAATCTGGACCGGTAAATCCTTCAAGATACAAGTCTATGATTGGAGGTCTGCTATATTTGACTTAGACTAGGCCTAACATAATGAATGTTGTTTGTATTGAATCTAGATATCAGAGTGATCCTAGAGAGAATCGTGAGTGTTGTGAAAAGAATTTTTAGATACTTGCAAGGTACATTTGAATATGGTTTATGGTACCGTGAGGATGATGACTTTACTTTATGTGCATATACAGATGCATATTGGGCAGGTGATGTTGATGACCGGAAAAGTACTTCCGGTGGAGCTTTCTTTCTTAGAAAGAAATTCGTTTCATGGATCCACAATAAACAATCATGTGCTTCTTTATCTACTGTTGAAACTGAGTATGTTGTTGTTGCTACTAACTGTACACAGGTTCTATGGATGAAGCAAATGTTGAAGGATATTAAAGTGCATTGCACTGTCCACCGGTAGTTATTCATTGTGATAACTCTGTTTCTATTGACATATCAAAGAATCTGGTATTTCACTCTAAGACAAAGCACATATCTATCAAGTATAACTTTTTGAAAGAAAAGGTGGAAGAAAATAAAGTTAGACTGGTTTATGTGAACACTAAAGAGCAGATTGCAGATATTTCCACTAAACCTTTACCTAAAGAATCATTTGAGTACCTAAGAGATGGGTTAGGGGTTTCTGCCCCTCCGACAGAGAATTGATTGATGTTATCTGACTTCAATTCAGTATGAATTATCAGATATATTACTTCCAAGATGATGCGGGGATGCTATTGCTCAAGGGGAGTAGTTAGCCTTGTGTTTCAGTGGTTTTTGTTTTTTCTTTGATATTTTTGTCAGATTTCTGGCATTGATGTCAAAGGGGGAGAGATATATATGAAAAATAGAGCCTTATAGAGATATCATTCACAAGGGGAGTTTAGTCTTTGTTTCAGAACTTCATTGCTATATATTTATGTGGGAGATATTGTTGGTTGTCTTCCATTGGGGGAGACTTGTTTGGCATTTTCTTGGCACTTGGATGTTTTTCGCATCTAGTGTTGCCATTAATGCCAAAGGGGGAGATTGTTGGGCATTTGGAGGAATTGATTATTTGTTGCATTGATTTTTTGTCATTGATGTCAACACTAGCTATTTTGGTTGTTTACCGGTATCCTTCTGGTCCCGATAAGTTGTTTGGCTTATGGTTGGATTGGATTATTATGATCTGGTATGCTCCGGTATGTCTTGGTTATGGGATTGGCTTATTCATGCTACTCAGATTCATGTTCACTCAGTTGGTTTTGGATTTGGTAATCGGATGTTATCCTGTTTTCTAGAAAGCTTGGTTTGTTATTTCGTTTGAGGGTTTCACCGGCAGAGCTTTATTGAAGATCTTTGATGTCATGCATAAGTGGTGTTAGTGCGACTTCTGGTATGAATTCAGGATGCCGATGGTGATCATGTTTGAGACTTGGCGGATTGAGATCATTTCTTTAGCATGTGTGGACCTAAATTGGGTCCCAATGTATCTAGGTTATGGACCGACTTAATGTAACGTGTGGATTGGACCTCTCAATGTATTTTCGAGATGTCTTATGGGTTGGATATTATTTGTTTGGTCTCTAGCCGACATGATTTGTAATTGTGTAATTGTTTTATTGTCTAGTGGCCGACCTTATTGTTTGTGGTCAAGGGTTTGTATATATATATGTGATGTAAGATCTCATTGTAGATCATTATGGTATGGATATGTAAGGAGCGAATAATGTAATAATCATTTAGGCAGAGGATTTGGTCGATCATTGGTGATCGAGTTGGGTTTATGTAAGAGGATTTAGTCCTCTGGTATTGAGCTTAACCAAAATTGTATTCAAGCATAGGAGATGCTATCTTTGCAGTTCATTCATTTCTTTGGATTGTAGTCTGGATTTCTATGTAGTCAGTGAGACTCCTTTTGTGATGAGCAGTGTGCTCTAGGCTGTTGGCCTTCCTACAAGTGCAGGCCCCTCAATTGTAATTCACATACTTAGTGCATAAGTATTATCTAACTGTGGGTAGGCTTCCCACCGTGTTTTTCCCTTTACCGGGTTTTCCACGTATAAATCTTGGTATCATGTGGATGGTATTTATTCTTTGATTATTGCTTATGCTTAATTGTTATATTTTCTATTTCGGTATTTCGTTTATGCATTTTGGTATTGATCTTTTGGGTTCCGGTATTAAATTTTTAATTGCTAAATGTTATGGTAATCTGAGACAACTGATTCACCCCCCCCCCCCCCCCCAAGTTGTCTTTCGGTTATTTGAACTCTCTAACAGGTCCCAAGTAGCAATTGAGTTAAGTGACAATGACCTATACCAGTCAAGAGATTTTCCTTGAAGGAAACCACAAGAAGTCTAAGAACCACGTTATGCTCTGTGACATGATGGATGGTGCATACATTGAGCTACATCTTGCAAATGTTTTACTAACATTTTTAAATGTTCTCCAATAAACTTAGGTAGCTATTTTAAAGTAGTGACAAGAATAGGATCCCATATAACTAGAGGAGTAGGAGGTATTAGTGGACAACCACTATTCTAGGCCACAAAATTCCTTGGTGTCCTAGAGTAGCCATTTGGATCTTCACTTGAGCTTGTGCCCGGATTTGTGGTGCATTTGATTCAGAAGCTCTAGATTGAGTTGCACTCACTAATAGAGGTAGTAATAGGCCTAGAATTTGTCTTCTTTGTAACCTTTTAACAAGCCTCTAGCTCATAAACTCACTTCTAATAAAAGCTTAAAATGATGGTTCTCACCGAGTGTGCCTAAAAGAATTGTTGATATCAAAAGCTTACACTTAAGAGACACAACCTTCAAAAGTTCTACAAGTGTGGGACTATATGCAATTTACAAAATGACCTCCAAGATTTTAGAAGCCAACTCTTTGCATTTTAAGGGAGGAGGAAAGGAAAGAAAGAAAGAAAACTGAAATGTATAAAAAACAACTAATTTAAGGAAATGTGTTAGATATTCATAATTGCTGACCATTTTTGTGTCAACCTTAGCCTGTGCAAATAGCCAATCTGAGAAAACTTATTGGCTAAAACCCTATTAAAAATCCCAAAAGGCTAAAACCCTAAACCCTAAGTATTTTTGCAATAAAACCTTTTTCAGCCTTATTATTTTCATTGTTGACCAAACAGGGTGGTCATTTCACTTAATTTGACTGGTTGGAGGGTCCCTTCTTCATGACGAGACCGACTCCTTTTACCTGCTACCAATTGACGGGAGTCCTTTTTCATCGCTTATCCTATGATTGAGAACTTTTTGCTTTTGTTCCTTTTGGAGACTATTCCACTTTCGCTTGATGTCATGATGAGTGATGTTGGCAAGAGTTCTGTTGGTTATCACTATGTCGCATTGGTCAAGAACTTACACTTTTGCTCCCTATTGGGACTGTTTCGATTTTGTGTGACTGCATGATGAGCGATGCTGGCGAGTGATAAAGAACAAGGGTTTTCTCGAGGCTACAAAGTAGCGATGAGGCTCATGGGGCCAGCTGGTTTTCACAAGACAATCAAAGTCATCCAATTTCATTATAAGCCAAATCGACAACCCAGTTTTAAACTTCTTTTACAAGGCTTTTAAGGACCTCGTAACATGATATTGGTTATCCATCCGCATGCAATAAAGAGGATCTTGTGGCCCAAATTTAAAATAGAGGTGATTATTGAAATTCAAAC
The DNA here is from genome assembly GCF_030272615.1 of Cryptomeria japonica. Classification (NCBI taxonomy): domain Eukaryota; kingdom Viridiplantae; phylum Streptophyta; class Pinopsida; order Cupressales; family Cupressaceae; genus Cryptomeria; species Cryptomeria japonica. Next base: position 513,766,312 of record NC_081408.1, on the reverse strand, counting down.
AAGTGCCCAAGGATGGTTGTTGACTTAATGGGGAGAAAATCAGTTTTTGACCCCATCGGTGGCCCAAATCAGATCAAAACCCTTCCAAACACTTTCAGGCGACCAGGGGGCAATCACCATTACTCCGCAATAACTCTGTAGGGGATTTTTAGATCTCGAACTATGCCCATTTATTGCAGAATGAATACTTTTGGGTCAGTAGAGGACAATCAAATGCTTTTCTTGTAGGGATTCTCCCCTTTTTTCAAGGATTGTTTCTCCTTCTCAATTCGACGAGGATCTTCAGGGCATGCAACCTTCAAATCAATCTGTTCGGATATGATCTTCCTCTTTTTGTAACCTAAACCTAGCTGGTTAGGGTTTCTGAACCTAGTGTATTGTATGAATTATGCCTGATCTATAAAGGCAATTTTGTAACATATTGTACAGAGATTCTCCCCCTATTTATCTTATGAAAAATAAATACTTTTTTGCAACTGTAAACTTTTCCTTACCTTTATATCAATAAAATTTATTGTCTTTCCTCTCTTTTAGTTTAAATATTCTATGTAATGCATATTACCTCTTATTTGAATGCATTCTTTTATGATTCTTAGCTTATGTGATTGTAATATCACCCCAGTAGATGTTGTCTATGAATTGTTTTAGTTTCTTTCTTCATCTTACATGATTCTAACCTTTGCATGTTCTTGAGGAGATGATTAGGATAGGAAAGTGTGCATATCCTTGGGTAGTTTTCATTGATGTCTTGTGTAGTTATGGGCAGGGAGGATCAACTTTCAATCTAGGTGCATCACCCATTTTCCCTTTCAACATTCATTCTCCCCTTTTCCCCTCAGATCATTAGGATAGGTCTTACAAGTGTTGGGTTTGTCCAATACTGCACCCTAATTGATAAGGAAGTCTACCTTCTATAGAGACTCAACCTCACATGCGCAAGGTCCGACACTTGGAGGTTGTTTCCATGTTTCACAAGGTTATTACACTAGTGTTCAACAAGGGTGCAAACTTTTGTGACAATAATAATATTTTATTCATCATAATGCATAACATAGTTTTGGCTCCTTATGCTTTTTAGGAAATTAGAAGAGTACAACAACATGATCCAATAGATTGTATTCAACAGATATAATCAAAGCTATGAAAGAAAATAATCATCAATTGGTTATCATAAATTCAAAGAGAAAGTACAAAGTAAATTCTTTTATATTGATTTGAGACAAACACGCTATAGAGGCTAAACTTTGTACTTTCGAAAACATAACATGCTAAGGTCTAAGAACAATAATAGTCAACTATTCTATTTTAGTCTCTGTTAAAAATAGAAATGATGAACCCTTTTTCACAACTCTTTTCCACTTTTATATAAAATTCATGTCTCTAACAAAAAAGCTTCTCACATTCTCTTGCCTCCCTTGAAAACCATTATGATTATCATTGCAACTGCACAATTGGCCAATCATAATAGCTCCTTCTCAAATAGTGACAATGTCATTTGAAGAGAGAAGAGCTGAAGTGGCAAAGGTTAGAACAACTAGAGATGAGGTGAAAAGAGTGTGGTTGTTCAAACGCAAAGTCGTTATTGCCTATTTCGGTCCCTAATATAGGGTAGAGCAGCAAGCGAGCAATAAAAAAATGACAAAAAATGTAGTTGGATACAATGTAAAAAGGGTCATACGATCGCATGGGGATGAAGACTCAACGTTGAGTCTTGCATGCCAGGTCAAATAGCAATCAAGTTCTACCCAGGCTTCTCTAACTTTAGTTTGTTGGAATTGTAGAGGCTATCCTTGGAGACGTGGGCCTGGGTTACGGCCTATTGTGGAAGGCGGAGACATTATTTGTCTTGTTGAGACTCATGAGCATGAAGGATGTAAGACTCCCATGTTTGAAGGGTATTTGAAAATGGCAGTATAGAATAGAGTAGTGGGTAATGACAAAAATCACGGTGGAATAATGGTTTTAGTGAAAGAAAAAGAAGGTTGTTTCATTCAGCTTGAAAAAGAGAACTCCAATAAGCAGTTTTTATGGTTCAAGATCTTAGAAAATTGTAATCTTATTAGAATTACAACATGTTATTTCTCTTTGCAAGTCTCCAAAACCTATAAAAAAATGTGGTCTAGACAACAAAAACCCCTTTGCAGCCTTAAAAAGGGACATTAATGTGTTCTTTCAGCATGGTGGTGTCCTCCTTGTGGAGGATTGCAATGCTAGAACTGCAAGTGAACAAGCTAGCATTCTCAGTTGTAAAAGTAATTGTAATCCTATTTGGCTCGTAGAACAGGAAAAGCATCAATGGGAAAGAGTGTCAGAAGACACCAAAGGATGCAACTAGTTTGGGGAAGAGTTACTTACACTTTGTGGCACATTTAATTTAATTATTTGTAATGGTCCGATTAGATGGGCAAAGTCGGGTAGTTTCACTTGTAAAACTTACAATGAGACAAGCGTGGTTGACTACACAATTTTCTCCTATAGCTTATGTGAAAAATTGAGAAAGTGGTGATTGGTGAGCATTTATGGGATCTAAAATCAGATCATAGACCAATTAATTTGTGTCTTGTATGGGTAGAAAAGAAGCAATATGAGGAAAAAAATCAACCATCTTAGCAACAACATTCAAAGTGCAAAATTCTTTTGACTCAAGAAATGCTAGTATCTTCAAGGCTATGTTGGAGAGGATTTTTAAGGTGGAGAAAACTATATTCCATGACCTCAATAGTCATATGTTAACAAATCTAATCCAAGTGGCTCTCATGTGCAAAAGAATAAAAAACACAAAATCTGAGACAAATTGTTTCCCGGTGAATGCATGGTTTGATGAGGAATGCAAAAAGACTAGGAGAATTTTAAGAGAGACAAATAAAATTGAGATAGACATCAAAGCTTACAAACATATTTTAAAGAAAAAGAAAGCTGATTTTATGATCACAAGGAGAGAAGAGCTAATTTTTCTTACAAAAAATAATCCTAAGCTTTTTTGAAAAGAGCTTCAACCAAGAAAGAAGCAGACTGAAAATAATATCATAGCTACACAATGGCTTGATTATGCAAAGAATCTTTATGAACATGCCCCCCCCACCCCCCCCCACCCTTGTTATTCCTATACATCTTAGGGTTATTGCTCATAGGCTTTATGAGGAGGTTAAAGTGAAAATCAGAACTTCAGCTGGCATTTCAAATAGTTTTAGGAGCAATATTGGGGTCAAACAAGGGTGTCCTTTATCTCTTACCTTGTTTGGCTTATACATTGACAAGCTTGAAGAATGGTTAAACATGCAAAACAGCAAGGTTATTCAACTAGGTGAATTTGTGATAAAGTTGCTCCTTTATGTGGATGACCTTATTTTGATTGCTAAATTTGCCCTTGGTTTGCAAGAGCATTTATTTTCTCTTGAGTGTGTTTGTAGCATGGTGGGAATGTAAGTTAACATCAACAAGACAAAAGTCATGGTTTTCCCAAATAGATGGAAACAAAAGAAACATAAGTTTTACTTTGAAGGCAACATTCTTAAAGAGGTTACATATTACAAATACCTTGGAATTGGTTTCAACAAAAAACTTAGTTGGGAAGGTTGCAGGAAGAAAAGAACTTTGGGAGGTTGGAAGGCATTTTATGCTCTTCAAAATAGATACAAGGAGGTAGAGCTATGGGACTGGAAAACCATCCAAACTCTTTTTTGGTTTTTGGTGCTGGTGATTGTAAGAATTCAAAAGCGTTTAATCACGAACAAGTTCAAAATTAAAAGTATAGTTCAATATGATATCATGTTAAGTGAAGCGGGTGTTGTCCCTATTGAAGCAATTTCTATGGTGCATCTCATTATTTATTTAAAAAGAACCGAGAAAATGAGAGAAGATAGATGGCCTAAGATGGTTGTCGATGACATGTTGGCAACAACAATGCATGAAAACTAAGAGGGGGGGGAATCGGTTTTCACCAAACTTAAACAAATTAATCTCAACTTCAGATCTGATCAACAACAATAATAGAAAAGATAAACACCATATCAACAATACACATAGCACACAAATTTTGACGTGGAAAACCCGGTTAAGGGAAAAACCACAGTGGGAACCTACCCACAATATGATAATACTCTGCAGTAGTATGTGTAAATATTACAATGGGGAATGCATGTGCATTCAAACACACTACCTAGAGCTCACTACTCAAAGCAACAAGGGGCTACAACCCTGGGAAAGCTCACTGACTTATAAAGATTGAACAACAATATGGATTACATGAACTAGAAGAATAACATCTCCTAATGCCTGATCGCAGTTTCGGTTAAGCACATATACTCAAACTCCGCTCTTCACACTTCTTCACTCTTTCACACTTCTTTGCTTTTCTCCTTTGCTATTGAAGGATCAAAACAATATTCACACACGCAGATGCCACTCTCAAATGAATATTACATGTATTTATACAATTCATCAACCCTACTCTCAAATGAATATTACATGTATTTATACAATTCATCAACCCTACTCTCAAGGTCAACTCAACACATAAGACCTAATTACGAAATTACATCACACAATACATAAATCCATATGTAAACTAATATAATGTCGACAAGGACATAGCATGGACCCAAATCAAATCCTCGAACATGCAACACCACAAAATATCTTGCCAAGATAATCTGCAACACACAACAACCATCAGATCAACCAGAAAGTTGTATAACATGAAGAATACCACTGAACCAATAAAATCTTTAATAACACGCACCACAATCAATACAGGCCACCAAAATGCATAGAACACGATCGAAGAACATCAACAAGAAATGTGAATTCCTCCGCAACCACAAAAGCTCAGATAACTAGAATCATCATCATTTCATCACCAGAGCTCAAGAACACCAACAACAATATGAAAGATACACTTGTGAAGTTCCAAATCATGAACCACCTGAACTGAGGACACACATGAACATCCCAAACACTCTCCAAAATCCGCACAACATAAATAATCAATTCCGAAGTAGTACAAATTAGAAATCACAACTCTGCAATACAGAACCAATAGAAAAACCAATCATCATACCGGATCACATAACTCAATAAAATCATCTTTCGAAACACATAAACTCATACTGAATCAACTAGAGATAAGTATATCAAAACCTATTAATCTACATTAGCACATATGCAACCAAACCAACTCTCTGCAACACCGAAGCACAATAAAACATGAATATGTTGACATCAACGATGACACATTCCAACAACTCTAATATCCAACAATCTACCCCTTTGGCATTGATGGAAACATATGAATGTGAAAAACAATCAATGCAAAGAAAGAAATCAACTCCAACAATCTCAACCTAAGATCATGCACACATAGCTCTCTACCTCAGATAGATAAGACTGTTTTTCACATGCATCTCCCCCCCTTTGACAACAATGCCAAAGACACATACACATCATTATTCTCTCCCTCTTACTAGATAATCTCTCCCCAAAGACACACACTAAACACCTAAACCACACACTGACTACTCCCCCTGAGCAGCAGCACCCCTCATCAATCCAGATATAAGGATAAGACTATGAAGTCCACTGAATTGATGCAACTCAATGCATCTAGTTCACAACGGGAGGGGCAATCACCCCTAACTTCTCTCTCATATACACAAATGTATCTGCAGGCAAAGGCTTCATCAAGATATCTGCACTTTGTTCTTTTGTAGATAATTCAATCTGACTTCTTTCTCATTCACCTTCTCTCTCAAGAAATGAAACTTGATTGATATAAGCTTTGTCTTAGAATGCAACACCGGATTCTTAGAAATATTGATAGCACTTGGATTGTCACAATATATAATAGTAGGCTCATTATTAACAACTCTAACATCCTTCAACATTTGCTTCATCCAAATTACCTGAGTACAATTGCTAGCAACAACAATGTATTAAGCTTCTGTAGTAGATAAAGAGATAACATCTTGCTTTTTACTTGCTCAAGAAATCAACTTCTTTCCCAAAAAGAATGCTCCATTGATAGTGCTCTTCCGGTCATCAACATCACCTACCCAATCAACATTTGTATAAGCACTCAAAAAGAAATCATCATTCTTCGGATACCACAAACCATAATCAATTGTTCCCTTTAAATATCTGAATATCCTCTTCACAACAATAACATGACTTTCCTTTGGATCAGCCTGGAATCTTGCAACAAGAAATACAACATTCATAATGTTAAGTCTAGTCTGAGTCAAACATAGCAGTCCACCAATCATAGATCTATACAAGGTCTAGTTAGCCTTCAGAGATTCATCATCTTTTGTCATCTTGCATCTAGTTACCATAGGAGTTCCAACGGGTTTGGAATCATCTAACCCAAACTTCTTCAGCAATTCTTTCATATACTTTGATTGAGATATGAAAATGCCTCTATTAGTCTATGTAATTTGCAATCCCAAAAAGAATTTCATCTCACCTATCATAGACATCTCAAACTCTATTTGCATATCATCAGCAAATTTCTTACTCAAATCATCATCTCCTCCAAAAATAATGTCATCAACAAAGACTTCAACAATCAAAATATTATCATTATCAATCTTGAAGTATAAATTACCATCAACAGTACCTTTACAGAATCCCAACTTCATCAAATACCTATCCAATCTAGCGTACCAAGCTCTAGGGGCTTGTTTAAGTTTATACAATTCTTTCTTCAATCTGCATATCGTGTCTCCTTCATCTATTAATGAAAATTCATTCGGTTGCTTGATGTAGACTTCCTCTTCCAATTCACCATTCAAAAAGGTTGACTTCACCTCTATTTGATATACCTTGAATTTCTTATGAGCAACCTATGCAAGAAATAATCTAACAACTTTAATTCTAGCTACCAAAGCAAAAGTTTCCTCAAAATCAATACTTTCCATTTGTGAATATCCCTTACACACTAGTCTTTCTTTGTTTCTAAAAACTTCTCCATCTTCATTCAGTTTATTTCGGAACACCCATTAAGTACCAATTACATTCTTTTCTTTAGGTCTCAGAACAAGTTCCCATGTGTTTTTCTTCTCAATTTGATCTAACTCTTCTTCCATAGCTTTTACCCAATTTTCATCTTTACAAACTTCAAAATCTTTAGGCTCAATCTTGGAAATCAAATATGTTTCTTCAACAGCAAATATTCTCCTAGTCATCACACCTTTATTTTTATCACCAATAATCTGATTCTTTGAATGATTTAATCTTACACACCTAGGGATCTTCTAATTATTCAGATTTTCAGTCTCTTGAACTTCTTCACCGCCAGCAACATCTAGATTTACTATCTCTTTCAAATCACTTTATTTCATGCTCGAAGTCTACACTTGCTTTGAAGTAACATCTTGATCATCATATTTATATTTGCATGCTCTGATTTACTTCTCATGACTCTCGTCAACCTTTCACATTCGCACTTTCCACTATTTTTTGTCTTTTATTGTAACACCGATAGGCTTTTCTCTTAGTAGAATATCCCAAAAAGATTCTTTCATCACATCTTGCATCAAATTTTCCTATATCCTCATCTCTTTTGATATAACATTTTCTTCCAAAGATTCTGAAATATCTAACTGTAGGAACATGACCAAACCATAACTTATAAGGGGTCTTACCGAAATCACCTTTTATATGCACCTGGTTGAATGTGTACACAACAGTGCTAACAACTTCTCTCCAAGATATGTGGAACATTTCCTTCAATCATCATGGTCCTAGTAGAATCCAAAATGGTTTTGTTCTTCCTTTCAACAACTACATTCTGTTGAGGGGTTCGTGGAGCAGATAATTGTATCTGGATTCCATGCTCTTCACAAGAGGAATAAAACTCACCAGAAGTGAATTATCCTCCTCTGTTAGACCTTAAACACTTCAACTTCAATCCCGTCTCTGTCTCCACTCTAGCTTTGAATATTTTGAATTTCTCCAGCGCTTCAGATTTCTCCCTTAGAAAAGTGACCCAAATCATTCTAGAATAGTCATCAATCAGCAACATAAAGTATATGTCACCCTACAAGCTTCTCACTCTAGAAGGTCCACATAAATCAGTATGCACAAGATCTAATAACCCATTAGATGTATACAGTTTTCTCTTGAATGAAATTCTTGTTTGCTTTCCCAATTGACATTCTTTACACATTGGATTAGTAGGCCTCACTATCTTATACAAATCTCTAATAGCTTGGGTAGAAATTATCTTAATCATGCAATCAAAGTTAACATGGCACATCCTTTTATGCCGCAACCAACTCTCATCAATCTAAGCAATTAAATAACTTTTCTCACCAGCATTCAGATGAAAGATATTACCTTTAGTTTTAGTCGGAGCTATTCAAGATCTTACATTTCTCATTCTTGAATTGTAAATCATATCCCTTATCAACCATTTGTTCAACACTCAAAATATTATGCTTCAAACCTTCAACATATAAAACATCATCAGTATTATGTTTACCATCAAGAGAAATAGAACCTTTACCACAGATTACACAAGCCTTGTTGTCTCCAAATCTTACTATACCACCATCATACTTCTCCATACAAATTTACCTTTATCACCTATCATGTGATGTGATCAACTACTCTCAATCATCGATTCATCTTTCTCTTCAATCTTAGCATCCAAGGATTTCTCTTCACCAATGTAGCTTGTAGAATCAGCAGGTACCAGATCATCTTCCTTGATAGCAATGAATACAAATTTATCTTTTGAATTCCCTTTCTCAGACTCATCATCTGTCACACCTTCATCAATAGCATAATAACACTTTTTCTAATATCTATACTTATGTTTAGGCTTGTAAGGCTTATCATACTTTGACACGCTTTTTGCTCTTTCAGGACACCTAGAAGCAAAATGACCTATCTTATTGCATGAAAAACATTTCAAAGGTAACTTCCCTTCATACTTATCGGCTCCCTTAGGCAATCTTCTAGCAATAAGTGCTCCAAGCTCTTCCATTTCTCTTTCCTATTCTTCCATCTCTCTCATTTCCCTTTCATATCTGGTACCCTAGTTGAACTCTCTCCTGGATCATACTTTTGCTTCCCGGATACAGTAGCTTTAAATGCAGTCTTAGCTTTTCCATGTGATTCACCAAGTTTGCTCAATTCAAAAGCAGCAAGCTTACCAACCAACATATCTCTTGTCACAGTTGTCATAGTCTGAATCTCATCAATAGCAACAACTTTGTGTTTGTAAGCTGGAGGCAAGGATCTCAACACTTTAGCTACAATCTCATCTTCTTCGAGGACTCCATCGACACATCTGATGTTTAGTACAAGATCATTCACTTTAGCCATAAAGGATGAAATATTCTCATCTTCTCTCATTCTCAACAATTCATACTTTCCTTTCAAGCTATGTAATTTAGCAACTTTCACATGTTTATCTCCTTCATAAAAGGTTTCTAACTTCTCCCAAATCTCATGAGCAGTCTGCAATCCCATCACATTAGTCATCTTTGCATCATCAGTTAGGGCACTCAGCAGTGCTTCTTTATCTCTTATATTATGTTCAACATCCTTGATCTCAGCTACAGTAAGGATCGTTTTGAGGAACATTGTAGACATTCTTTGTGATCTTCCAATAATCTTCTCCAAGGCATTTCAAGTGACACTCCATTCGGTCCTTCCATATAGTGTACTTAGTTCAATCAACTCTCGGACTCTCCTTCTTGAAAACAATAGTTGCCATCTCGGATCTCCTCAAGCAGTCAAGCTCCATCCAGAGGATCTAGCTTTGATACTAATTGTTGGCAACAACAATATAGCGAAACTGAGAGGGGGGGGTGAATCAATTTTCACCAAACTTAAACAAATTAATCTCAACTTCAAATCTGATCAAGAAAAACAATAGCAAAGATAAGCACCACATCAACAACACACATAACACACAAATTTTGGCGTGGAAAACCCAGTTAAGGGAAAAACCACGGTGGGAACCTACCCACAATATGATGATACTCTGTAGTAGTATGTGGTAAATATTACAATGGGGAATGCACATGCATTTAGGAACATTGCATAGAGCTCACTGCTCAAAGCAACAAGGGGATACAATCCTAGGAAGGCTCACTACCTTACAAAGATCAGACAATGATCTAGATTACATGAACTAGAAGAATAGCATCTCCTAATGCCTGATCACAGATCCAGTTAAGCACATATACTCAAACTCTACTCTTCACACCTTTGCACACTCTTTCGCACTTCTTCACTTTTCTCCTCTGCTACTGAAGGATCAAAACAATATCCACACAAATAGATGCCACTCTCAAATGAATATTACATGTATTTATACAATTCATCAACCTTACTCTCAAGGTTGGCTCAACACATAAGACCTAATTACAAAATTACATCACACGATACATAAATCCATATGTGGACCAATACAATATCGACAAGGACATAGAATGGAGCCAAATCAAGTCCTCGAACATGCAACACCACTGAATATCTCGCCAAGATCATTTGCAACATGCAACAACCATCAGATCGATCAGAAAGGCGTGTAACATGAAGAATACTACCAGACCAATTATATCTTTAATAACACGCACCACGATCAATGCGAACCACCAAAACACATAGAAAACGATCGAAGAACATCAAAAAGCAACGTGAATTCCTCTGCAACCACCACAAAAACTCAGACAACTAGAATCGTCGTCATTTCATCACCGAAGCTCAAGAACACCAACAACAACTTGAAAATACGCTTGTGAAGTTTCAAATCATCAACCACTCGAATGGAGGACACACATGAACATCCCAAACACTCTCCAAAATCTGCACAACATAAAGAATCAATTCCAGAGCACTTAAAACCAGAAATCACAACTTTGCAATACAGAACCAACAGAAAAACCAATCATCACATAGAATCACATAACTCGATCAAATCACCTTCCGAAACACAAAAACTCATACTAAATCAACTAGAGATAAATATCTCAAAACCCATTAATCTGCATCAGCACATTTGCAACCAAACCAACTCTCTTCAACACCAAAGCACAAGAACATAGGAATATGTTGACATCAATGACAACAACACATTCCAACAACTCTAATATCCAACCTGACATACTATACAAAAGGAAGATGTGGATCTAGCAAAACATCAAATGGTTGAGAAAAGGGAGCATTTATTTGAATTCATGCCTTACAAATAACAAGGAGATAAAGGCCTTCTTTATGGATAATTTCTACAAGAAAATTTGGGGTATTGGGTTAGGAAGAAAGAAACAATACTATATCAATGAGTTCAACCCCACCTACATCTTCAAATAGTTTATATAGGGGCTAATATATCATGGAGAGATAAAATTCTTATTGCTCAACTTTGAACCAACTCTCACCAACTTCAATGTGAGACCGAACAGTGGAAAAGGCCAAAAGAGACTTGGGAAGAAAGAGTTTGCACGTTTTATTAACTTTGAGACTGTGGAAACTGATCAAAAATATTTTATCTTAGAGTGTTATGCACTTAAAGACAACAAGGATAAGTTTGTCAATATCTTAACTGCTAACATGTGGTATAATTTATTCAGTGAGGAGTATATCAAGAAGCTAGGAGCACTCATCATCAACTTGTATAGGCAAAGATCTAATTTGTAGAAGTCGATTCTGATTGGACAAGATGTCCCATAGGCTATTCTTAGCCTTGTGGATGTTAAAATTCATTTCTTTCTTTCTTCTTTCTAATTCCCTTGAAATTGCTAGGGAGGTTGATTGTTAAAACAAATAAAGGTGTGACTTCAACTCCAACAACCTTCGCTTTGCTATAGATTGGTGTGTGCCTTCCACATGGCGTAATCCCCTTTCCCTTTGCAGTGAGCCTATTTTAAAAGGGGCCAATGGTACAACATTTGGGTGATCTCAAGCTTTGAATCTCTTTCGACTTGCACCCACTTGACATGTGGCCTTTATAGACTTGCAACATAGCAACATCTTCACTTTTCCTTTGAAAGTGCATAATCTTGACACACAACACCACAACACAACATCTTGAAACATATGCCTTTGACCTCAAGAGAATGCACACGGAGCAGACACATGACTACCATGGAAGGCATTGAACTTAAATAGTAGAAGCCCATTTGTATTCCATATTGATGGCGTGTGAAGTTGCTCTACGGTGCAACGTGCAAAGAGTTTCTAACTTTGGACTGGGGAGATCACCCGCAATGTTGACATGTAGAGACCTTCATGCAAATTTTGAACTTAGGTATGAAGGGGCTCGTAGACCTTAGTGAATGAAGCCAGAAGAAGAAAAGAATGACACATAGCATTTATGAGGCTTGAAAAACAAGGAAAAACCTTATCATATCAAAATACCTTGCAAAATGATCGTGGTAGATGTAATCTACATTCATTGTATTCATTATAATCAATCTAGGTTATTCATGTTAATCTCAATATCGAATTCTCTCTTATATCAATCTCTCTCTCAAGGTTGCATAGTATCAATCATGGCTTTTTCTATTTAGATGTGATAGGCATTCTGGTTGCAAGTGTATTTTTGGGAGCTATGTGGTTAACTATCAACTCCAACACATTGTGACCTTTCATAAACACTTCAATGGATTCTATTTGTAGTGGTTTCACTCATTTGTTCGTAATCATTCACTCACTCTATTGATGAGGACCTAAAGTCCAAACATGCTTAAAGTTAATTGTTACAAATAAACCTACTTTCTAATAATTGAGTCTCTTCTCTTTACTTGCAAATTTTCTTCATTGCTTGCAATCTTATCTTTTGCATTGTTATAGTTTATCTCAACAATAAAATTCAATTGACATCAGATGATCCAAGGTCTGAATTTGCAAAGTTGAAAGATTCATAGAGTCCACCAAGACCAAGTCTTGTTGAGTGCAAAGCTTTGACACTAAAAGATGCTAAAGTTGAGATACAATCTAGATGAACTTGGCTATACACCTCAAACTTGACTCTTAGTTGACTTGATGTACTAAACTGGTGTAGTAGAATGTTAATATCCAAACAATTGAAAAATAAATTAAAAAGTATAAAATAGTAAATAACAACATTCAATCAAAGATAGTTGATTCATGAAGTTGAATAGTTATGAGCATGCTCGTTGAAGATCAAGTCATGTCCCTTGATATTATAAGAGATGAGGAAATGACTATCCCATATGACTTTGATAGAAATAATCCTTCAATATTTAAATAATAAAAAAAAATATCAATTTAGATTTGTACTCACATATAATATCATAAAAAATTAAAAAATAAAACAAAATTAGACATTCTTTAAAATTTCAAAAGACTTTTATTCCATATGCACTCGAGAAAAAAGGGGAAAATGCCTAAATTAATGTGGTTGTGAATTTTAACCTACCCCACTCGACTTTTTGGCATTTTGTCCAACCATTCGCTCACTTTTATCAATACTATATGCTAGCGTGTAGAGTGGAACGAGAAAATAAGAGTATGAGGCTAACAAGAAGAATATGAGGCTCACAATTTATTGTGAAACTCAACAGTACATATCTTAGATTCATGGAATCTATACACCTCCTCAAAGTCATACTATTCAGATTCAACGTGCAACTTGTGAAACGGAATTTTTTCAATTTCTTGAAATGTTTTCCTTCCTCCCTGCATTGCAATTCTGCTGACCAAGGTAAGAGTAAATAGGTCCTCATACTCAGTGGATTTGAATGAATTCATCTTCTTTCTTAGTTTGTTGAGAAAGAATGCGAAATTTATTTTTTTTGTGGGGTTGTAGTACGCATCCCCAAACTTGTGAATAACTACTTCATTGGATTCATCTTCTACTTTTATGGTGTATTGCATTTTTGTGGGGTGCTTAAAACATCTCCAAAATTGTGAATAATTTACTTCACTAATTCTCTGTCTCTCTCTCTCTTTGGTGTCTTGGGGAAGAAAACGAGACTTTTGCTTTTGGGTGGCAGTGTGTTTGTGTTAATCGCTAGCCCACCTTTGAGGATGACGGGAGCTCTGTCAGTGTTAGGTGCAATTGGAGATCGTCATGAAGTATACAGGAGTAATTTTATCACAGAGGCTAGATTGTATACATTTGGATTTGGAAAAAGACAGCAGAATAAAGGGAAATCACAGAGTGTGCTTTTGGGTAGCTGGAATATGAGTGAAAGGGTGTTCAGAGGCACATGTTCATGGAGGCATAAAAAACGTCACTCTCTGGTGGTGGTAGACGAGTTTGCAGGGCAGTACGAAGAAAATTTTGCAGATGTTGGGAAGGTAAGCCTTCAATTTTGTACTCTTAAATGCAAAACTTATTCTAGTAGTGATGATGAAAATCAGCATACGTTGGCTTGGGAACATAGGCATTTTGGTATTTTGATGAATACTATGTGTTAGCATCGACTCACATAAAAATTCAGGTCACTGGATCTGATATATTCAAACAGGTGTTGCTTCCAGTGCTCTTGGATCCATTGCAATTTTTTTAATTGATGTTTTTTTTTTTTTTCTGTTTCATATATGTTGGGTGAGGTTATTGCAGTCCTGTGAGTGTGAGTGAATTCAAATGTGCCCTATAATGGTAGATTTTGACTTCATCACATTTATAAACTTATAAACATATACCCCATCACAACCTCGCCACAAGTTCGCTGGAGTTATGGGCCACTTTTGCTATGAGGGATTTGAACGTGGTTGACACTCTTAGGATTGCCCCTGCCACAATTACATCATAACCCCTGAGAAATTTTCTGCGTAGTTTTTATTTTCTATAATTTATTACTAAAAAATGTAAAATTTGAAATCTTCTCATGTCCTAACCTTGTTATTGTAAGTGTAGATATGCCTATCAATAGACTCAATTTATAGGGAAAATTGGTCAGACAATTGTAATGCGGATATCTATCAGTAGAAATAAATTTTTCAAATCAGCTATGAGTTCTTTATGGGATCAAAACAAATGCTGGAAAGAAAACTGGCCTTTTATTAAAGAAGCTAATGTTTTCAACTAAATTGGGGAAATTGTTTGAGAAATATTTCTTTCAGGTAAAAACAAATGGTTCAAAAATGTAAGCCAAGATAAAATTATCTTTTTTGGAATAGTGAATATCAATTAACGATATTAGATTTCCACAATCCATATTGTTGAGTGTTATTGTTTTCGGATTTGATTGTGCGATACGTTTTGCATCATTATTTTGGATCACACTCCATGATCCATCATCAATGAATATTAGTTAGTTTTTGTCTTGAATCAATCTGTTATTCGTAAAACAAGCAATTTTTTATTTTGAGTAAGTTGAGGAGATTAGGAGCATAAATGCACTCTGCTCTTGTGAGATGCCCAGTGCTAGGTGTCTGAGGACATGCCCTTGTCGTCAATGCTCTAAATCGAAGACCTTGTCGGCCCGTATGATGCAGGAATTCCTCAAATCACTCCGAGACCTTATAAGTAATTGGTTTATGCACTTTTGTAATTATCCTATATGTGGAAAAAGCCTCTTAATGAAACACCTTTATGCTGGCCAGAGAGCAGACGTGAAGCATATAAATGCATCGTGATGAGGTTCATATAAGTGTTGAGTCAAATGGAAAAATGTGTATTCGAACATAAGGCAACATAAATAATCTTTCAGCTTTTCTTCTTGCAACTGCCAACATAAATTTCATTTTGCCTTAAATGTCTTGCAGAATGCCTGCAAACATGGAAGTTGTCGATCTCTTCGCAAGAATTCATGTTTGATTGATGACCTTTATTAAACTTTTGTTACTAACAGGAATATATTTTTTATTGTGGTGTTTCTCACCTTATTTTAGTTAGTTTTAGCCAAGCCATTGTTTTTCTTTTTCTTTCTTATTTCACATCTTATATTTCATTTTAGTTTAGTTATCCTCCTCATCTCATACTGTGCTTGAATCTAATGTATTCTACCATTCTGTAACTTTAACGAATAGATCCTAGAATTGGAAATTTAATCAAGGGAAATGGAATTTGACAATTACACATGAATTTCTAGTGGGTAGTCACACAACTATTGTAGGATGACAATGTCTCTCTTCTTTTAATCCTGAAATTTTGACAAACCCATGGATAAAATCAGTTTCGAGATGCTATGGATTCACATTTAAAAAGGCGAAGAACCACAAATTCAAATGCTGGCTTGTGTTATTGGGTACTCCATAAACCCAGGCTTGACCCATTCAGTGTATGGCTTGGGTATGCCCAGGGTCTTAACTTGGTGACAAATTCTGGCTGTACCTGCACCCAATTGAAAAAACAAAACAAAAGAAGAATCAATTTTTTAATGAAAATAACAAAGAATGAAATAGAAAACTTAAAGAACCTAAAGTAAAAGGAAAAGTATTCCAATTTGAATGCTTCCTTCAACTGCCCTTACTATCAACCACTGTAAAAATATTGCCCATTTAGAGCACACTGTAATGACATTTATTAGGGGCCTGTTTTTACAATCCTTCCATCCAGTAGAAATGATGGAAACCCTTGTTTTGGCCAAGATTCATGGCCAGAAGATCCCAACTTGGATGCTTCTATTGCACAACTTTCTTTAGTCTCTATTGATCATGAGGGCATGAGGCTTCTATGAAGGACATGCACAGTGCACCTAGTGAGAGTGGCATTAGCACTGCTTGTGGTTTTAATGAATCAATTGAGGATGTTGACGCTGAAGAGCTATATGATGATTTATATTAAGTTTCTAGTGCAATAACACCTTTGACTACTGAGTATTGCTGCATTTTAAATATTTATAAACCATTTTGATTTGGCTTAAAGATTTTACATTGAAATATCAACTACCAGCTGTGTTTCTGTATTTAATTTAGCATTGTGTGCAAACTATGGGTATATTTTTATATTTCTAATATTTTGTACAGCCATACCCAACCATTAAAATAAAAAACTGGAAAACCACTGTGTACTGGAACCTGAATATGAACTAGTAATGTATGCTGGCTTGTACTGCACTATAAGGTTATTTGGATTTCACTTTGTATCTTCCCTGTCCTTACAAAATATTATTGATACCTTAGACATGACATGTCAAATAACTATCACATGACCCTATCATATTGAAAGATCTTAAATTTGTCTTATGTTGTTCATGAGTGAGCTGTCATTAATGCTAGATAAATGCGAGCAGGTCTTCTTGAAACTCATTGCTTCATGCTTGGGGTGAGTTCGATATATTCCAGTTCCGTGGCATTTGTCCCTCGTCTTAAATCTTATTACATTATCCAACTTAATTCATCTATAGTTTCTAGTGAAATTGGGAAAAAAAAATGCAATGAAGCAAAACTCGGAGCAGAAAATGATGAAAAATATATTTTGTCAGTTTATCCATATTAAATTGCGATTTGGTATAAAATTGCATTTTTTGGCAAATTTTGATGGTTTTTGGATTGAATGTTGTAAGAAGGAATCAAGTATAGGATCCAAGAACCATGGCCTCCTTGTACCAAGAGAACTTATCTGTGCTCATCAGTTTCATGAGTGAATCTGCAATATTCTCTCAATTGTCAACCTTTTGTACCATAACCTTACCATTCTCCACCATTTTGTTAACAAAGTAATGTTCTACATCAACATGCTTGCTACAAGCGCGGTACACGGGATTTCTTGGTCAAACAAATAGCACTCTAATTGTTACATCCTAGCTGAATCACTGTACAATCAATACTAACTATTGGAGCACAATCTCTATAACCAAATTATCACTTTAAAGGCATTTGTAATAGCCATATACTCAGCTTTGGTAGTGGACAAAGCAGTGTGGCTGCCTCTTGCTCATCCAACTAATAACATTGCAAAACAAATACAACATAGCCACCAATAGACCTTTGACTATTTGAGGCACCTGCCCAATCTGCATCAACGAAGCCCTTTGTGTCCAATATCTTACCCACATCATTAAAATCATGATAACCTGCAATAATGAAAAGTTCCTTGCAAATATCTAAATATCCTCTTAACATAGGTCCAACACTCTCTACCAGACTTAGACATAAACCTGCTATCCCACCGCTTGGGAAATATCTAGTCTAATACATAACATTGCATACATTAAGCTACCAACAACACTAGCATAAGGCACATTATACATATCCCCTACATCATATTTGACTTAGGACACATATCCAATGAAACCTTGGTGTCTATAGGTGAAGGAATACTCACTGGTTTGCAATTGTTTGTAATAAATCACCACAAAATGGTGTCAAAATACTTGCTTTGACTAAGCCAAAGCTTTCAATGAATTCATTACCTATTGATTTTAATATTCAAAATGAATTTTGTTGCCCCTTGATCCTTCATGTCAAATGCACCAGAAAGCAAGTTCAATGAATTCATTACCTATTGATTTTAATATTCAAAATGAATTTTGTTGCCCCTTGATCCTTCATGTCAAATGCACCAGAAAGCAAGTTTTAAGCTCTTGAATTAGTGTTTGTTGTTACCAATAAACATGTCATCCACAGTCAAGATAGTAATTAGAATTTGATGATCAATATATGTTATGTATGCATAATATGATCTTTTTCGCTTCTAACAAAACTCAACTTCAAAGAAAATAGATCAAACTTTTGGTATCTCATCCAAGGCAATTGTTTCAAACCATACAAAGATCATTTTATCTCTGTTACCTCAAATCCATGTGGCTAACACATATAAATTCCTCTTCAAGATCCCCTTGCAAGAAGCAGTTTTAACATCCATTTGCTCAATCTCAAAATCACAAGATGCAACAATAGATTATAGGAATTTAATGGAAGATAATCTAGCAATAAGTTAAAAAAATCCAGCAAAATCAATTCCCTCAATCTAGGGATTGGCCTTAACCACTGGCTTGGCTTTGTACCTCTCTAATAATTTGCTTGAGTTTCTATTTGTACACTAACTTGCAACCTATGGGCTTTCTTCCTTTGGGTAAATTGACAAGATCCCAGTTTTCACATTTCTTCAAGGCTATTACCTCCTCTTATATGGCCTCCATCCAAGAATCGTGCTCCTTTGAAGAGAGAGCCTGCCATAAAGATTTAGATTTATAATTAGCACATAACAAAGCAAATACACAAATGAAAATTTGATTGGTGGTACCTATCAATTGGGTTCCATTGTCTTGTGGATCTTATCAAGATTGGAGTACAAGAGATTCTTCATGTTCCTCTACATGGTCATCCTACTCAAAACTCTCACTTGAATTCTCTTCTTCTTATCCATTCTCTAATCTATCATTCTATTCTTCAACAAGTGCATCTTATTACTTCTTGACCTCAGTTTTAAAATGCATTGTTTTCCTTCCTTTTCTCTTAACTGTATAGGACTTGAAAATACTCTAAGATCCTTGAAAACCACGTCTTTAAAATAAATCATTTTTTGCATTAGTGGATTCCAAAACTTATATCCTCTTGCATTCTCACCATAGCCAACAAAGATGCATTTCATGTTTTTGGATCCAACTTAGATTGTTTTTATTTAGACTCGTGAAAAAAAGCCTAATAGCCAAATATCCTTAAACGTGAAACAAAAGGTTTCTTACCTGTCCACACTTCATAAGGTTTCTTATCTACAAGAGCCGAATCATAAGGTTTCTTATCTACAAGAGCTGAACATGGAGATCTATTAGTCAAGTAACAATCAATACTCACAACCTCTATTAAAAGGCATTGATCTAATTGTGTACCACTCATCATTCTTCTAGTTCGTTCCATCTTCTAGTTCTTTCCAATTAAGGTTTGGTTCATCCTCTTTGCAACCCCATCTAGGTAAAAGGTGTTTAAAAGAGTAGTCTTTTGTTGAACAACACTTACATGTCTACAAAAATCAATAAATTTCCTACAGCAATATTCACAACCATTGTGAGATCGCAGTATCTTTATTTTCTTATTTAATTGTTTCTCAACAAAAGCCTTAAATTCGTTAAACTTCGAGAAAACTTTGCATTTAGAACGTAGAAAATAAACCCACCCAGATGAACCTAGAGTAATCATCACTAAAATGAACATAATAATGAGATTTACGCATTGATTCAAATCCAGTCAAATGAGTAACTTTTAATAACATTTGTGGTCTATTACTTCCAACAAAAAGTGAAACTCTAGTTTGTTTGCCAAACACACAGTGCATTGAAATAAAAATGTAGCAGTCCCGGACATATTTCTTTCCCAAAATTTCGCAATTTTCACCACTTTCAGTGTGTAAGCATTTTAACAAACAATTTGTGTGCATTTATAGGAGAGTTCTCTGTTTGCAGGTAAGCATTTTAACAAACAATTTGTGTGCATTTATAGGAGAGTTCTCTGTTTGCAGATAAAGAAACCAATTCTTTGATTTGGAACAAGTTGCAACCATGTAAATTCATGTATTGTAAGGGATTTGTTTTGGACAACTTTAACATACATCAATGCATTCAAAAAATGAAGCAGTACATGTGCTACAAACTGCTGTAAGTAAACTGAATACAGAAATAAATGAAACTATTATCTGACCTTTACATGAAACCAAGGGCATAGTAAATGATTGTCAATACATATAGTTACTGTTGCATCCAACGTAATGGCGCCTAGTTATGCTCCTCAAAACTGTCCACTTTTCTTTCAAACTCAGCAATGTGAATTCCACTCCCGGCCAAGGCCAAATCTTAGGCCCATCACTTGGTCTTTCGTCATCCTTCAGCAGGGATATCTCTACCTCAAGCAACTCGATCCTTTCTCTCAGCAAGTATCAATGGCCCAACAAGTAAACTCAGCCCCCAGCTTTAAACTCCACAGGTTGGTTGCTAGGGGATAGGCGACCAGCAGTAGGAGTCCAAATGCCCTTTTTGTGACTGATTTATATTCTCACGCCTAGTGTTCGACCATAAAGTTTGAATTAATTGAATCGCCTTCTCTTAGACTTCGTATTGCATATAATCTTTGCTAGCTGTCAACGTGGACCACTTCAATATGCTGCGTCAGTCCTTAATCTTCCCAGATTGATGCGTAAAACTTCAAAATGCTACGAGTCTTTCAACCCATCTTAGGGATGGGTACGACAAGTTTGGAAACACCACATAGGACAGAAGGCTCGAAAGCCTTCAATATGATATTTCAGCCCACCTATCTGAAGTTTGAGGGGGTAGGACCTCTTCTTGAGTTATGTGGGTGGTAATAAAATATTATTTTTAAATCCAAGTTTCCACAATACATATCACACAAAAACCAACTTTTGTTAGGGGAAGAGTACCAATAGATAACATGGTTCCAATAACTGTCACCTTATTGTCATGTTGACCCCTCAATAGACGTCATACTAAAAATACCATTAATAAATTTGTTTTGTACCAATAGCTGATCATTTGTTGTAATTAATTGGTCCATCTGTGCACAACTATTCCATCTGTGCACAACTATTGGAACATTTGTCCCATTTGTGTACCATTATTGGAACATTTGTGCACCACTATTGGGACATTTGTCAACAAGTACCAGCGATTTTGAGTTGACGGTTCCTGGAACATCTTTAGTTGGGTATCAGGCAACACTTTGAAATGTGTACTTTTTGACCTTTGTGTGCATAACTGATTCCGCAGTGTGCATCATTACTACCCAGAAGCCAGATCAATAGCTATAAGTAGTTAAGTCGCATACGAAGACAACTAAAAAAAAAAAATCAAAACCCGATGTACCGTTTAGGATCTGTGGGTGAGCGAAGTTAGCTATGACGGCTACTGGTGCTCTTCCCCTAGAGGAAGGGACTAGGAGTTGAGTGCATTCCAATGGTTGTGATATCATTTGTTGATTTAATGCTCACACTTGTTGATTTGATGCCAAATAGTTGTGACTTTAAAGTTGTTATTGTGATGATGACTACCCACAATTGAGTGAAATGTATCCTTAAGCACTAAAAAGTAATGAATCATGTGATGTCACATTAGTGCACATGTATCAGTCTCACTTTTGCACAATTATTGGTCTCAAATTTTTTTTGGTCTGTTTTGGACACCTTGGCAAAAAGCATGCTAATGTTTAGTCTTTGCATCCAAATCTTGTAGACTTTAAACACATGTGAAATTTGAATGGTTCACCTTGAATAAGCTAGGGTAGATTTTTCACCACCGAAACCAATCCTTTGTTTTAGGGCTTTTGTCCTAGGATTGAAAAACATCTCAAACTCCCACAAAGGGTTTCTTCAAATGAATAATCTAAAATGAATGAGAATAAACCCCTTCCTTTGAGAAAACTTTCATGAAAACATAATTTTAAATCACTTTAAAATTAAATAAACCCCATTGCTTCATAAAAGTGACTCCATTTCATTTTTAACATTTCTAGTTCTTTGGCCCCTTTAGATAATTAATTTGTCTTTTAATATATGTTATTTCGACAACTTAACTATTAATTATTTAATCATTAAATTATTTTTTGCACAACGATGCGAAAAATATAGAGAAGATTTTGAAGTGAAAACTAAAGGCACTAGCATACTCATAAATTCACCAAAGATCAAACTTACTAAAAAATAGATACTTTCCAAAAATAGAATTTTCCTCCAAGAAGTTTGGAGTGCCCTAAAAATGATGAAATTGTTCTCAAAAAGTCGAATGATTGAAAATGGGGACATTACAAAAAATGCTCAACAGAGTAAATAAAAAAAATCAGTGAACATATTTTTATTAATCATGGTCCAAAGACATTTTCACTAATGTTGCCCAAATGTTGGTGCCACAATATACATGCATTTTCAAATTTGCCAAGTACATTGTAAAAATTAGAAAATGTGGAGGCATCAAGCCTAAGCAAAGTTTCACATTGTGAGCCTCTAGCTATCACCAAATTTCTTCCCACCAACTTCCAACTAGACTCGTCAAATGTCACATACACTTTAGAATCATTCAACTTGCCTAGAGAAAGCCTTGAAACATGCACAACATTGTTAAAAAAATTTACTCTCCCATTATTATTCCTTATGTTACCGGTTTGTCATCTAGAAGCCCTAGATTCAAGTCTGATTTGAACTTGGTTTGGTTTCTAGTTCCTAAGGGATCATATAGGAGATGGTGAAATAATTATGGGACTATCTCGAACGAACTTGGACAATAAAAAATGAATTATTATGCATTTCCTTTAACATCATAGTGAACATGGGTGATTTTTAAGTTTCTTTCATTTTGTTTTTTTGTGATTTATTCTATCGGAACTTCTTGTCATGTTAGGGAATGTTTTTAAAGTAGGGTGGCAATTGGAATCATTCATCCCACTAAAGTTCGTATTGGTTCCATTTGCAATTTTTCTTTGTGACATTTGCTCTATTGATGATGTTGTTATGATGATAAACATTAGAAGTCATTTTGCTTATGAAAAGCTAGAATTAACCTTGTTTGTTCCAACATTTATCAAGTTTTAGAGGAGACAATGTTTATCCAACAATGCTAGATGCACATTTGACTAGAATAAAAAATAACATAAACTTTAATACATTACAAATATGAAGACTTGGATCATAATGATATTTGAATATAAAATATACTAATTCAAATATGTGTCAAACTAGTAAAATATTTAGTTTATTAATTCTTTGAAGATATGTTTATTCCATTTAATACTTTAATTTAATATATAATAATTTTTACTTTAATACAATATGTTTAAATATATCACATTTAATTTAATGTAATAAATATAAATTTTGTTGCTTTTAGGTTGTAAATATGCATATATTTATTATTTTTCTATGTTATTGGTTCCTATTTAACCTATTGTGTCCTTGAATGGGTCAAAAAGGGGTCTTGGTTTGGCTTGGGTATGCCCTCAGGTACGTCCAAGGTACCACTTGGGCACCCTTGGGTTCCATGTGGATCCTTTATTTGGGGTGGCCAGGTGGTACCCTTGGTGTACCCTAATATGTACTAGGGTGTACCTGTGGCCCATGGGCACCCAAAAACCCATACAAATTATAAAAAAAAAAAACTCTCTGAAAAGGCTTTGGTTGCCCTAGAGTGAGGACATAACAAACTTTTCACGTCATTTGACAAACACAAAAGGCCAAAACTACATTTTTTTCTTCCAAGCTACCATAGCTAGGTTTTGAAGGTTGCTTCATGTTTTTTTTTGAAGGTGAGGGTTGCAAGAGAGTTAAACCTACACCAACAAGGGGAGAAATAGTTGCACAAAGAAGATTTAACCATCAAAGGTGAGTAAATCTTTCTTTTTTTTCAACTTTTGAATAACTTTTTTGAAGATTTTTCAAAAAAAAAAATTGAATCAAGTTTTTTTTAAAATGGTAAGCTTCGAATATATTTTTGAATTTTTTGTGCATAATAAGAGGTTATAATGTTGACTTAAAAAGAATGTTGTAGGGTTGTTAATTTGTAATGTTTTTTGTTTTAGGTTCATAAAGAATGGCTAGTAGTTCTAGTCTAGTGGCCCTAAATATAGAGAGTTCATTCAAATTTGATTCACCATCACCTCTTTGGTGACATATGACAATGATTGAAAAACTTCTTGATTGTAGGGGTTATCTTTGGTGTTGTAGCCATTGTGCAAAAGAGTATAGGAGATCATATGCTTGAGTGAAATCTCACTTGTGTATTATTCCTTTACAATGGATAAGAGTTTGTCTTGGGCCAAATAAAAAAGGGTTGCCAAAGCATCAAATATTGGCTTATATTAAAGAACATGAAGATGCTGACATAGCAAGTTAAAAATTAAAGTCTCCTCCACATCCTCTTTCCAATAAAAGCTTGCAAAAACCTCCTAGTGGCTTATCAAAAACCAACTATCCCACATCCTTTCATGTCAATGCCGCCATCATTTGAAGATGAGAATGTTTTGGCTTCACGTAGAAGAGGTCCATTGGAGAAGGCCTTCAAGAATGAAGTGAGGGAGATTACAGATTAGAGTGTTGCTTCTTGCATTTATGGCAATGGGCTTCCTTTCAACCTTGTTACATCATCATATTGGTAGGATATGGTGACGGCCATTTCCAATACATCTTCTGATTATGTTAATATTGGGTATGAAAAGGTGTGAAGCAACTTATTGGTGAAGGATTTTTTATGGATGGAAAGATTGCAAAAATAGATAATTGATCACTGTTATAGCAATGTCCTTGATGTGTTTAAAGCTAGTAGATTGTGAGGAGCAAGTGAAAGATGCAACTTTCATTGTCAATATCCTCATAGAATCCATTGAAATTGTGGGCCCTGAAAATGTTGTCCAAGTCATAATGGATAATGCTAAAAGTTGTAGGGCCACTAGGTCTTTAGTGGAGGGTACATATGGTCACATTTTTTTGACACCATGTGCAATCTACTCACTCAATTTGATATTGCAGAAGATTGAGACACAAATTGAGGGAGACAAACAAATACAGATAGAGGGTGAGGAGATCCAAATGTTTGTGACTAATCATTATATGCACAAGGCATCTTCAAGACCTCCAAGTTGGAGTTGAATGTAAATTTACTAATTTAAATTTAAATTTTTAATTGTTAATATGTGACATGTATTTTTTTACACCATGTTAGGTTGTCGAAACTTTGAAGGTAGAGAATCATTGAGTTCTATGGTCATCAACAACCTAGGGAGTGTGCAGAAGCAATCAAGCACAAAAAGAGCCCAAAAAGCAAAAGCATGGATCCTAGACAATGAGTATTGGGCCTCTGTGGAATATGTTTTGAGAGTCAATGAGCCTATCATTAGTATGATTAGGCATGCTGATACAAGTCACCCATGTTTGGGCGAAATTTATGATGGCATGGACTCTAGATAAAAAAAATAAAAAATATAATATAAGCCAAGGAACATTACTCAATGGAAACATTTTTCAAAAGTGGCAAAAGATCATTGTTGACCTTTGGAACAAGATGACCACCCCCTTACATCTCTTAGCATTTTCTTTGTTGCCAATGTATTATAGAAAAATGATACTTTCCTTGCCGAGGAGGGTGCCACTACATAGGGATGAGGAGATTGTTATTAGCTATTAAATTCACACCTATCTCCTATTGAACTTGCTCCTCTACTATTAAATTTTCTCTTCTTCTACTCTAATTTGATTTATTCTTTGACAACATTCGCACCTCTCTACTGGAGTTCGCTCTTTTGCTACGAAACTTGCTCTTTTTCTGTTGTGCATTGATTTGAATTGCATTACAAAATGATTATTTGATCCTTCTTTATATGCTTTCTATGTAGCAATTACCTCTTCTTTGGCAAGGGTCGACTTGTTTGTTTTGTTTTTATAAATTGCAAAATTTCGTATAATACCTTGGAGGGAAACCCACGTTTCCTACTCTAGGTTGGCCTTCCTCTTTCACCTTTTGCATTTTGACGTTTGCATTTTGGAGGGACTTGGTGTTTTTAAATTCAAGTCGGTCCTCTTCTCTTTATCACGTTTCACCTTGCCTAGTCGTTCCTTGGCAGAAATTCAACTTACCCAAGGATTTTCCAGTGCAAATCATAGGCGTGCATGGATTTTTAAGTGGGTTTTCAAGGAGTTCAAGGATTAGTAGGTTGGATTTCATCATATCCATGGATTTACAAGCAGAGATCCATGATTTACAAGGATTATTAAGCAGAATTCCATTTCACTTATGGATTTTTTGATGTAATATTATCATGGATGTGGATTTTTGGACTCACCCTCTTCGAAGTCTTGGATTTTTCAAAGAAATTCCTTAGAGGGATTGAAACTTAATGATGGATTTTTTCATTTTTTTCCAAGCAAATTTTGCATGTAGTTAAAGAATTCCAAGTGAATTTTAGCCTTTGCCTTTCATTTTGTTTTATCACAATTTTATCTTGTCCAAGGATTTTGCATTATGTCATCCAATTTCCTCAAAAAAAATGTGGATTTTTTGAGGTCTTGCATTTTTTAACTTGATCTTAGAAATCCTTATCTCAAACTCGGAATTTTCCATCATTTTCCTCTTCTAATCCACACTTACCATTTTTCCAAATTACACTTTCTTGTCATGGATAAAATCCTTGAACTTTTGGAATTTTCCTTCACAAATTCTCCTTAACAACTTTCTTCTTGACAATTTTTCATTAACATGTTTTCAACTCCATGTTTTATCAAGCATAGTTTCCTCCCCATTTTACACTCTATCCCTAATTTGAAGATCACTCATTCATGCACTTTCAAACTTATTTTCCATTCTTTTCAAGGTTGGAAATCTCACCTTGCCAAGGAATTTTCCTTGCTTTGGAATTGAAACCTTATATCAATTGCACATTCCTTGTCCAAACCTTGGATTTTCCTAGTTTTCTTACGGATTGATTATTCATTTCTCATCCTGGACTTGGATTTCTTGACTCAACCTACCCATTCCTGACTTGAACATACCCTTTCTTGACTAAGGCCAAAAACTAATATTATCGCCAAGCTAAGAAAACTAAGCAAAAATGCTAAGATATCAAGCAAAAAAAGGGGGTCCCCATTCGTAATGGGTCGTGTGTGTTTACAACACAACAATATGCAACAAGATCTAGGAGAGTGCTTCCATCTAATGATGAAGAGGTGAAAGAAGGCTTCACAAAGGCCCTTGGAAAAATGTATTTTGAGGAGTATAGCAAACTTAGACCACAATGGCTAGCTTTTGTGAATCTTTGTGGCCCAACATTCAATAGACTAGAGGCGAGGATGGATAGAGCTACATTAGCTCAAACCGATGCCATTGGATGGTGGACATGGTATGGCAAGGATGCACTAAAGTTGAGGACTCATCTCCGTTCACAAGTTGTTATTTCCTCTATTGCAAAGAGGAATTGGTCTACATATAGCTTCATCCAATTTGTCAAGAGGAGTAGACTTAACTCTAGACAATTGGAGAAGCTAGTGGTTGCGCTTAGTGCCTTGTGGCTCTAGGACCTATAGACTACTGAATATTGTCATACTCTAGCTGCATGTTGGGATGTTGATCTCAAAGATACTACATAGGTTGATAATGAGGGACATGATGTATTGCTTGGGGTTCCATTGGATCAAGATGAGACCTCTCATAGTGGTAATGACTTAGACTTCGAGTTTGATGCAGTGTTACGAGATGCTGGTTAGGGACAGCTGCATATTTCTATATTTTTGTCATTTTGTAGTTGTAACTTACAACCTTTGGGCATTTTGTTGTAATTTTATATAATATGTATGTACATTGTCAATGAATGCAATTAAATTTTGTTAAAAGTAAAACTTAATTGTTTGTCACTTTCTATGAAATAAAAATCTCAATTGAACTCTAATATTATGTGTTAGGGTTCTATGATGTATATGATGGTTGCCTTATCAATGCTATCATATGAATATTTGAAATTTTCTATATATTTAAATTTTCCTATTTTATCTATAGTCGTCCCTTAAAAAAGGGTCCCTCTTGTCCCTATCCCAAAAACATGTCCCCCCCAAAATGTGTACCCACCATCCTTGTCCCAGAAACTAAGGGTAAATTTAAATTTAATTACCTGTGCATTGTACAATAGATGTGATTTCAAAGATGTGTAAATTAATTGTCCAACTCCACTGCATACTAAGATTGCCTTCAGATAGTTGAGCTCAGAGAATTCTTGAATCTATCTACACATGATTTGGATGTTGGGAACAGTTCTCAAATCAATTCCACATTACCACATCAATATGCCTAATCCTAGCTTGAAGCATATCAAACTTTATTCTTATAGCATCAATGACATTATTAGTTTGGATGTTCATGATTTGGATGTTGGGAACAGTTCTCAAATCAATTCCACATTACCACATCAATATGCCTAATCCTAGCTTGAAGCATATCAAACTTTATTCTTATAGCATCAATGACATTATTAGTTTGGATGTTGATGATTTGGAACGGGTCTATAACATCATGATCAAACACACATCAAGATATAATTTGATGACAAATCTAGTTCTAGAGAAGTAGAAAAGCTTGCATTAAAAGTAACATGATTAAGAAAAATTGAGATTGAGTCAAATGATCCAAAACAGCACCATGATATGTTGGCATTGAGGTACCAAATGAGGATATGATGATGCCAATAATCTCTCAAACATGTCAAGATCTGAAAAAATCAGTTCAGCACTTATGCAGGTTCTATAAGTGTGTCCATATGGATGTCCATGAGGATGTTAAGCAGACCAAGTAAACATTCTACAACCTGCAGTTTTGTTCAGTTTTCCATGGGGACGTCTTCCTTCATGGATCTTAAAGGGTCTCCAATCACAGAGATTTTGAGAAAACAAACCAGAATGATTTTAATTTTCTCGATGTTTGTATATACCTCCAAGACAGAGGGTTTCCTTTAAAAAGTCATCTAGTAGTAATGGGGAAATAGAATATAGGTGAGCGGGGAAGAATAGAAATAGAGAGTATTTTCAGGCTCCAAAGACAGGAAAATCTCTGTATGCAATTGTAGAACTGATAATTAGTGGGGAAATTAAGCTGTAATCCCTTTTTTTGGAGTTTTTTTATATCCACGTAATTGTGGTAATCACTTGTGGAATTTTGTTCTTGTGTTTTCCTTGTATTTAATTTTCTTTTTTTAATTGTATATATAGAGGCTTTTGCCATTTGAGCACTCAAAGACATGAATTTCTGCTATGTACATTTTGATTTTAAGTTACGTAGACTTTGGTTTCAGCATTTGAACAATTATAGGAAATGGTTAATAAGTTGTATTAGTCGTAGATTGTACAATTATAGGTGAAATACGGTATTGGATCATTGAAGTTGTATCAGCATTTTTCTTGGCTTTCTGGGAGCATAAAGAATGTATATATGCTTGGCTCAACATGATAAAGAGTCTGGAAAAGAATAATTAGAGTCATATGAACCAGAGATTGAGTCAAGGAGTTTGAAAGTTCATATCTCAACCATGGCAGTGGAAATAGAATTATATGAAGCCCATTCTACAAGACAGGAAGCCGGTATAGCTACCTGGGTCACTTGACAAGTTAGTTTGACCAATTCCATCATAGCTTGGTGGAATCCATAGCCATAAAACATGGGATTCCTCCAAAACAACAACATGAAAATGAAGAAAGAAAGTAACAAGAAAATCTCTATGGATAAATCAATGAAAAGGGAGATTTCAAGAGCAGCCACACCCTTTAAGGCAGAATGATAGTTAGGATTTCAAATATTATGAAAATTGAGCTGATTATGAAAAGTTGAATACTTGGTTGAAATGGTTTTAGATCTACGTTGATATCCATGGAATCACTAATTAAAAAAAATGTTCCCTTTGTTCATTTGAATACGCCTAATCATGCTTTGATATGGTGGGCTAGTTATGTTGATGCCTTGTGATGAACCACCGGTGACAAAATAGGAGTCTTTCAAGTAGCTAATTCACAGTTTTATCCAGTTGGGAATGGATAGTAGCAATCAATAATGTGGAAATTTTTTTGTCCAAAGCATAGGCAAAGTGTACAATAATTATCTTGTTAGGAACCTCTATTGTAGGCATGTGGAGTTGTCAAGTATCGTGGATGGTAGCATAATCACATTCAAAGAGAAGTGCAACTCTTCCATGTAGAGAACATAGATGAGGCATGTGTGAAGGTTCTTTACACCAAAATGGATATGAAGAAGAGGAAATAAGTGGGTTATTCTAATCCAAATCATTGGGAGGCAAATCAAAATAAAGTCAAGAAATGGAGATACAAAAAACAAAAGAATGCGACCACAGTCCAAAAAGGCAAGGATTCCAAGAAACTTTATAATCATTGTGACTGGTGACATAAATAAGCAAATAGATATTAAATTTCAAAAACATGGTTCAAACTTCAAACATTTACTCCAAGAATTGAAAGGAGCAGCACAAGAAGAATATATAATCCAAAATTAAGGGGGAAGAAGTAGATTGTAGTTTGAATGTGGAAGAGAAGCCATGTGCCACCATGCAAAAGGAAATGGAAAATTATAGCAGTGAAGAAAATCTGAATGAAGAGCATGAGAAGCATTTTCAAATCAAAATGTGAGTGAATACCATGAATATAGTTTCCACTTCAGTAAAGTTTCTCAAAGAGTTTTAATTTCAAAGTCTTGGTATAATATCTTGGACATTGAACAGATAATCATCAACAACCATATCCAGTTTATTTGCACAAGGGTACCAAATTGCAAGTCACTAGGTAAGGAAATTTTAAGTTTTCTGTTGTTTCTGATATCATGGGTGAAATACAATTGCCATGTTGTTCCACTTGATATATGAGAGATGATGTTTCAATGCTCATAAAGCTGGGATATAGAAGCATTTTTGTTGAGAAGGGGTAAAAATACCTCTTGATCAAGCAAGGCCAACCATTTCTTATCAATAAATACGAAGGGAAGCAAAATATTTCTCTTGTAATTACTAGTTAAACAAAGAGGTTGATCAATGCAAGAAAAAAGCTTCTGTTGTTGCTTGAAGTTTTAAATACTAGTTGCACAAGCA
Source organism: Cryptomeria japonica (assembly GCF_030272615.1). Lineage (NCBI taxonomy): Eukaryota > Viridiplantae > Streptophyta > Pinopsida > Cupressales > Cupressaceae > Cryptomeria > Cryptomeria japonica. The sequence goes on along the minus strand of NC_081408.1, from coordinate 513,734,884 downwards.
AGAAAAGGAGAACATTGGAACATTTTTTTAACAATTTGGCATTTTTTCTAAGAAGCAAGGGGTTTGCCTCTAAAAAGAGAAGTGGATTGCATGATTCAACAGGCATTTGAATGACCATTTTCCCAGTATTGGATGATAAAGGAAATCTATTAGGCATCCAATGAGGTAAAGGAGTGATTGCAGGAGCTATTGGACCAAGGGGTGCTCTAGATAATATCTCTATGTGGGTCAATCCATAATCTTGGTTACCAAGAAGGATGGGTCATGAAAGATGCACACAGATTGTAGATCCCTCAACTAGATAACCATCAAGATTAGGTATCCACCACCTCAGATCGATGATCTGGTTGATCAGTTGCAAAATGCCAAATATTTCAGAAATGTGGGAAAGAAAATTAGTTATCTTCAAGCTTGAGTGAATGATGAGGGCATTTGGAAGAAAAAATTCAAGAATCCAGACAAAACAGATTTTGAAAGAGTGATGTGTATATCCATTTGTGTTATGTAAGGAATTTCTGTATAAAGTTTAACCATTCATTGCTTCTTATGCGATAATGTACTTGGATGGCAATCTTGTTCTCAGAAAGACATCAGAGGAACATATTCAATGGGTATCAGAAACTTAAAGAAGAATAAGCTATTTCTGACTTTGAAGAAGTGCAAATTTGCAAGACGATCTTTGGGATATCATAGATACATGGTGGAGAAGAGTTTGTAGATGCCAAGGTGAATTTGAAGAAGATAAAGATCCTAAAATAAAGGCTCTGTTCAACTGTCTGCTTGGTGTCTTTATTGTTTGATTGCCCGTCGTTTATATTTTGTTATGATTCAGCCTGGCTGCTTGAGAAAACCTTACTTCTGCTCACTCGGATGCAGCTACCATACTTGTGGGAAGTATTCAGTGCACTCATGTTGTTTGGTTCTTCTATTGTCCATTTTCATTTTGCCATGATGAGGGCTTCTATTGAGTGAGATCAATGCCTATAATAGTATTGTTTAGCTTTATTTTTACTACCTTTATTGCATAATGACCCTAAACTTTTTTGGCTTGCCATCCTTCTGGATAGGAATATGTGCTATATTGTAGATCCATTGTTTGGTTCTAATTTGATTCTAAATTATGACATTACTAGAGAACCTCCTGTCGCAATACCTTGCCTCTCATATTCATCATTTTCTTCTAACTTACTTTGACATTTAGAGAACCCCCAATCACAATACCTTGCCTCTCATCTTCATCATCTTATTATAACTTATTGCAAAATGAAAGAGGCCATTTATAAATTGCAAACTAATAAAACAGTTGACATTGATAGATTGCAATCTGAATTCTGAAAGTATCCAACTTCCACACTTTGTTCTTCCATTGATGATTAATTTAATATAGTAATCAATGGATTCCCTCCATCTTGGTCTTCTCACTTGATTCATCCTATCTACAAGTATGGTAACCCCCTTGACCCTAATAACTACAAGATTATCATGATTGGACAACCACTCTCCAAGCTTTCTGCCACTATTCTAGATGCTCATATTTCCTCCTTTGTGGATACCTTTAAACTTCATGCTCATAGTCAAGCTAAGTTCGATTGTGATCATCATTTTCACTTTGCAAGCGATCATTGAGGAAGCTCATCGTAAAGTTGAACCAGTTTATTATTGCTTTGTTGACTTTCAGAAAACTTTTGGCACTATTCCTAGGTATCTTTCTCTTTGAAAGTTTGTGAACTTTGAGTCTAATGGACATTGTTGTTCAAGTAATTGTGAGACTCTATTACATAGTCAAAGGTCATTTCCGTACAAAACATGGCACTTCTTTGATCATCTATGGTACTATTGGAGTTAAGAAAGGTTGTTCATTCTTCCCCATCATTTTCACTTTGCAAGCCATCATTGAGGAAGCTCATTGTAAAGTTGAACCAGTTTATTACTTTGTTGACTTTCAGAAATTTTTTGGCACTATTACTAGGCATCTTCTCTTTGAAAGGTTGTGATCTTTGGGTCTAATGGACATAGTTGTTCAAGCAATTTTGAGACTATGATATAGTCAAAGGTCATTTTCATACAACATATGGCACTTCTTTGATCATCAACAGTACTACTGGAGCTAAGAAGGATTGTTCATTCTTCCCCACTCTTTTTGGTATGTGCATTGACAAACTGGAAAAGTTTCTCCTTGAAGAGCTTCTTGAAATTACATTTATCACATTATTGTTTCTTTTTGATGGAATTGTTCTTACCTCCTCAACAGCAAATGGATTACAATAAACTGGATCTTTTTTGTGGCAACAGAAAGCTGCATGTGAACTTGAAAAAACCAGTTGGAATGATTTTCTCTCATAGAATGTGCCAATCTCATTTGTTCACCTTTCAAGGTGAGAGTTGTATGGAGCTCTTCATAAACATATCTTGGGGTCAGATTCAAAGGAGCCATTCTTTCAAGCTTTCTGCCGAGGCAAGGCTTTTTAAGGCTATGCTACTTGAAGTCGGTTAGAAAAAGAATGTTTTCAGATACAGTTCTTGGATATACATGTACTGAGATATATCTTTTTGATACTCTTGTTTGGATAACTTCTCTTCATGGGTCTGAGGTTTGGGGTCCTTCTGTGAACAGAATTGAGTGGGCTTGCTTGGAATGATTACAAACATTATTCCTCGAAAGAAATTGTTCAGTGTAAAAATTTAGTTCCTCAGTGTATTTTACAAGCTGAATTTGATGCACCACCACTCAAGTTGGCGATCCATAAACCACTGTGTTGATGAATCTAGTAATGCACCAGCAGTGGATATCAAAAAACTGGATCAACTTCCACTATTCATCTTAATGTTGTCTTATCATTAAATAACTTAAAAAACATTACCATTTGGAATAACACAAGGAATATGTAGTAAATAAACATGGCATAAATCACTCAACGCCAAGGTTCCTTTGGAGAATTTCAATCAAGTGAAAATTTCTTGGAAGTGTATGCATTTAGCATCTCATTACTAATTTTAGTGCTGTTACAAGAGAGAAAATGCTGATCATGACATACACTGCGCTGTCCTAACTATACAGTCTCCTTTATCTCTACCATGTTATTGTTCAGCAATAGTCTACAAAACTCTCTTTAATTCTCGAATCAATATATGAATATCTTCTATAGCTATCTAGTCACCTAACAAACCCTTGAAACTATCTGCTATTGCATATCATTGCTTGGCATTCCTCTTGTTCTTCCAACTTCCTGGTTGAAGGTGGATGGTTGCATGGGTGTTAACCACAGCACATGTAACCACCAAGGCATTCAAAACACCCAACAAACCATGTAGGAAGAAAAGGACAACTGAAAGTGAGCGGTCACTTCCTCCAACTCTATTGTTAGTTTACCAGAACAGTTCGCCATGATAATGGGATCATACATTACTTGGTCTGACCACCCAAATGAAGACAAAATGCTGCTCCAACGAGGTCAACCACCACTCCAATCTGTCTATACAACTTCCAACTTCTGATATAGATGTCCTAAACTAACCTCTAGGAAGCATGGATGAAGATAGTTGACTCTACATGCATCATGCTGATATTGTAGACCACCACAAAGCACCTCTTGAGTCATTCTTCACATCATTGACTCATCGTTCACCATTTTATATACCTGTGGCACCTTTATGGTCACTTATAGTATTTTGTTGATAGCATAAAACAACCTGTAGGTGACTTTAATGGTTTGTTGCATACCTATAGCCACCTGTGGCATGCTAGCAACACCCTTTTAGATGCATGTAGCATGCTTCTAGACACCTGTAACAATTTACCATAACTGTGATTGACTGTGAACCTTCTAGATTTGAAAAATGTAGCCAGGCTTTTGGATCACAGCTCCCTGATTAGGAGGCATTTGGTCCCCAAAAGCCTTAAGAATTAAATGATAAGGGTTGAAGAATCCGTTGCCCTATGCCACATAACAAACAACACCTAAAATTGGATGCTCTGTTTTGTACCGATCTGCTACTCCATGCTGCATGAAGCTTTGTCTCAGCTCCTTCAACTGTGCTTATTTTCCAAAAGTCTCCCACTTTCATTTATCAACCACTTTCCCTTTGAGGTACTTGCCAAAGCAAGCTTGGATTTGCTATTTTGAGAGTTGAAGAAATACTATTTTCCTTTTAAACCAATTTCTATTGGTTCTTTCTCTAGAAATAGACCACTTCTCTCTTATTTAGATATGGAATCCCAAGGATTACTCCACATATATCCAAGGAAGCCACATGGAAAAGAATCCTATCAATAAACTCTAGATAAAATTTAAAACAAAACTTGCATTGCTTGGTGACTTTTACTTTACTTCATCCTTCATCTGTCCGAAAGATTGACAAGCGTGGTCTATCACTGCCAAACCAAGCCAACCAATTTACAAGAATTGAGTTTTCTTGTGAGAATGAATCAAATACAGCATAAACTTTTTAGTTTTTGGTTGCACCTTGATGTGGAATAATTCAGTGAGCTCCTCTTTGTTCACTGTTCTTCCTCTAATCTTTGTTCAAGGTATGATATGAAAGACACTCATTAACATCAAAGTCTTTTCTAAAGCTATCTAGTTAATTTAATAGCCCTTGCAATTGTCTTTATCGTGGATTATTTTTTTCTCTAACCACACTTTGCTATTGAATATCGTTGCTTGGCATTCCTCTTGCTGCCATTCCAACTTCACCATTAAAGCTGGATGTTTGCATGGATGCTAACTGCCATGCATGTAACTGCCAAGGCATTTGAAATGCCCAACAATCCATGTGGAAAGAAAGGACAATGGTCTACCAAACGTTGACAAAGAGATATAATTGCTGCCAAGAAGGAAGCTGAGCCATCATGTCCTCCAAATCTACTGCTAGCTCAATAAAACAATTTTCCATGTTAATGGGATTGGCATTGCTTGGGCCGACCTTCAAGATGAAGATACAACAATGCTCCAGCAAGGTCAATTGCTGCTCCAATTTGCCTAAATGACTTCCAATGGTTGATATAAATGTCTTGAACTGGCTTGTATCAAGCATGGATGAAGATAGTTGACTCTTCATTCATCATACTAACATTTTGGACTTGCACAAAACACCTCTCAAATCATTCTTTAATCGTTTGCCCATGGTTCACCATTCGTTTTATCACTATAGTACCTTTCTAGTTGCCTATAGAAGCTTGCTGATTGCCTGTCGCAACCCTTAGATAACTTATAACAACTTCTTGTGTACTTATAACAACCTATGACGTGCTTGTAGCATGCCTATAGCAACCTTCTAGACAATTGTAGCAACTTACTACATTTGTGCCAATTTTGGTTCCAGGAGATGAAAATTGAGGATCATTTTATTTTCAGATGCACATATTTTTATGAGATATGCAGAAGATCGGTGCCTCTTTAGTGACTCAAGGTGGTCTCTGGAAACTTTCTTTCAGTATCAAGATTAGAGGTGCTTGTCAGCATACATCAAAGAAGTTTGCATGTTTAGACCCATCACTTGAATAAGGGGAAACAAAGGGATGCTTTTGCTAACATCAGAACAATGACCTCTTTCTTTCCAACCTTCAATGTGTGTATTAGACCTTGGATCTTTGTTTGATAACTTTCTCGTTGTTTCAGAATAACTCTTATATCATCTAAGGGAACTGACTCCAGGCCAGGTCTTGAATATATTGTAAAATCATCTTGAAGCAGAGGAGTTTCATCCCATCAGCTGTCCTTCCTTTCAAACAGATCCATAAATCATTGGTAGTGCACCTGAGAGAAACAACAATTAATTGTCTCACAATGATTGATATCTCAAACACTGGCTATATATATCAGAATTGTCTATTCATACAGGACAACATATTTGCTGTAAGTGGGGTGTTCGTTGAGGAAATACAAACTATGGATGTAATGGGTGATCATATTGAAAATTAAATATGATAGGATTGGAGGAATCTTTTACTTGAATCTCTGTCAATCTTTATCTTAAAGGGTTCCCCAGTATATTTGAAGTAATTCAAATGACTTGGCTCTTTAATTTCTTGGTAAGCTTGTATGAGTTGGCAGGTTAGACTGGTTGTTCGCACACATTATTTCTTGAACCTGCCCATAAATTTTCCGATAAAAGTTGTGGAGAGCACAGTGAATTCCTTCCATTCAATAGCCTTCCATCGTGGTATTCAGAGCTGTTAAACATATATATATATATAGAGAGAGAGAGAGAGAGACTCCAGGAATCAGGTATAGCACCCCCTTATAAACTGCAGTGCACTGGGTAAACTTTTTAACGTGACCAGTGACATTGGCGCAACATGTCCTCCGCTACCACGTGGGCTGGGGGGAGACTAGACCTCATGATGTCGTGCTTTACCACTGGAAGCTCTCGCCAATCAAGCTAGGCCCCCAGCCCCAGAGCTGTTAAATATTCACTACTAAGTACAAATTGTTATTATGCTCAAAGGCTTAATGTAATGTCTCTAATGGTTTTAAATATGAATTCTAGTAAAATAACTGTAAACTTTACATCTTTTTGCTGGTCTCTATTCAATGCACTGTTCTTTTATGTAATCTTGTTATATAGAATTAATAATCTCTCGCTTATTTTTATGGAGGTAGTTCTGAATCTCTATCTCATTTATAAGATATTATAAGCTTATATTTTTTATCAATATGTGCATGCCTGCAGAATATCAGGTCTTGTTTCTGTAAATAATTTTTTTTTAATCTTACTAAAATAGTTTTTTTCATGTAGCATCTTCTTGATTATTTCACATTCAAAGCAGTCAAGACTGTTCTTACACAACTGTACGAGATGAATCCCACTGAGTACAGGTGGTTCTACAAGTAAGTATATGGCTTTGATCTAGGGTAATTGTTTTCAAATTTATATTTATTAGCAGATGAAGTCTGATTTACTTGTTTAAGTTTTTATTAAGATAGTAGATGCAGATTGTTAGGTATGTTAGTAGTCTTGACTCTTGAGTGACAACATCGAACCTATACTGGTAGAATAACACATTGACTGGAAAATTAGAAGCGTAATAGTTTTAAAGTTAAATCTGCCAGGCATTTTCTCTCTGTATATTTGCCTCTTGGATTCAAAAGCAAGTTGATTTATTTTAACTTCTCACTGAGACATGCATAGTTTAGTGGAAAGACAATCATATTGATTTTGGCCAGTCTCATGTGCTGCTTCACATATACTTCATATTTGTTAGCAACTGACCTCTGATTTATCGGTTTTCCATAAGGTAGTAGATACAGATTGTTTAGGTATGTTAGTTTTCTTGAGTGACAACATCCAACCTGTACTGGTGGAATAACACATTGGAAAATTAGGAGTGTAATAGTTTTATAGTTAACTCTACCAAACATATTCCCTCTGTATATGTGCTTCTTGTACTCAAAGGCGAGATGGTTTCTTTCAATTTCTCACCAAGACATGCATAGTTAAGTGGAAAGACAATTATATTGATTTTGGCCAGTTCCATGTGCTGCTTTACATTATTACTGAAGCTCGCAAATTTTGTTAATACAGCTATGTGGCAAACAACAAACCCAGTGATGGAAAACGTTTCCTTCGTCTTCTTGTAAAGGTAACATACGAAAACATAACATGATTGCAATGATTTAAAAAGTTAAAAGTGCAGTGACTATTATGTATGGATGTCTGCAAGCATATTTTGTGTCTGATTCTGCCTCAGGAGTCCACGTAAAGTATTTTTTTCATCTGTGCAAGCTATAAATGGGGATTTTCTTACTGAAATGAATAGATTTTTTTCTTTATCAGGAAAGGCAAGAACTAGGAGAAAGAGTAATGATAACCCGACTTCATCTGTTCAATAAATGGGCCAAGGTAGATTGTGTAAATTTTATGATACCTAAATCTTTCTTAGAAGCACCACCTCTCTATAATTTGAGTTGTCATACTAACGGATATGAAAGAAAAACTATTTGTATACAACACAAAGTGTCTCAGCGAGCTATTTGCCTATGGTTATACAATCTATCTAACTTCCCATGCTAATTTTTTCATTTCTGGGCTGTCAACTTTTAACTTTACTGATTAGAACCGTTTTATGTTTTATTTTGGCTTTCCAGGGATACAATCATGTGGACATGCACAAGGCAATCACTGACCAGAACTTGGAGCTGATGCGAGAACGACTAGTACAAACAATCAGATGGCCTTCTGACAGTGAGAATGATGGTGAAAATAATGGATGACAGGTTTGCTTGATCACCTCTATTGCAGTTGAACATTAAAAAATGGAGCAATCGCTATATTCATTAAGTATTAAGCTGCAGTATCTATGTAAAGAAGTTCCTCTCCTTGGAGGCACTATACAAAAATCGAAAAAAGTACTTGCTAGGTACAGCTAATTCTCAGAAGCTTGACATAAAGTATCATGATATTCTTTTGTACTGCATCCATTGTTTTGGGTGTTGCACACAATCGATTCCAAATCATAATTACATGAAGGCTCCTACAAAATGTCATGTTAAAAATTTAGTATTTATCAAGGCGGTTGGAATTTAGAGTGCCTTCAAAAATCAGTTGTATTACCATTTAAAAAAAAAATTATATCAATATTAGCATGTTCATCACCAATTTTCATTCAGGTACAACTTTCAAGTAGACAGTTCTTAGTCTTATTATTATTAGTTTTCAGATAATTCAGATTAGCCAAATACCATATTTGAGCTGATAAAAGTCTATGAATTATCTCTCTAATCAGACGATGGGATGTTATGCACATATCAGGCTCTTTAGCCAATAAGTGATAGTTTAGCCAACAAAAGGATAATGTCATTCCAATAGAATCCTACATTTCTTCATATCCAGAAGAGCTTAATCAGCTAGATGTTTTAATAAATTGCGTAGACTTAAACATTTACTTGTATGTGCCCAAGCATTATATTAATGTTTGTCAATTTGTTGTTTCACTGAAGCTGCTTTCTGTCTGGTAGCTCAAAATTTGTAAACTGCTTGATATTTCTCTTTATCAGCTAACATTTCCACATGGATTGGGGATGGACGATACACTGATTGGAGGGCATTGAAAGTTTGGCAGCGGCCGTAGAGTGGTTCAATTCTCCCTGAACCCGGGATCCCACTTGTCATGGATAAACAAGGGTGGGTTAGGGTTTATAGGGCCAGCCCTCCCATGGGGGATAGCTGTCAATTCACCAAATGCATTAAAAAGAGGCCAAAGAAAAGCACATTTGCACATGAAATAACTTTCTTGTAAATATCAATCCACACCAAAACACCAAACCAAAGTGTTGGGTGATAATAGGGGAGAGGGACCAAACCAAAGTGTTGGGTGATATAGGGGAGAGGGACCAGTAGTTGTACGGGGTCCAATAGTCGTTATAGCAATTGTGCATATAATATCCAGTCTTGCCACATATTTATACTATATAATGTAAATAAATAATCCACATGTAAATAAAAAAATTGCCAAATGTTGATCAAAATGAACCAATACTTGAACATAAGAGAACCTATAAATGTTATAAAAAAAAGGCATAAATACAATAATTAACAAGTGAAACAGATTATTTTTTGTTTCAAATAAAATATCATAGCTATCCAATATAAATGTGTCATTTATAAAATAAGATACTCACTTAAACAAGTACTGTTATCATAGTGTAAAAATATTATTCTTATGTGAACAACTATTGGGGTAGCAATGTATATGCATTGGAGTTTTTCATATTAGTAATTTGTCTTATCACAAATATAAAAGGTGAACACAATAAATACCTTGTTTTTCTTCATGAAATGTGAGGGATTGTCCAAAGATTTAAGTGTTCAACAATTGGTCCCTTTGTGTTCATATAAGTTTTATTTTATATCATAATATATTGGTTTTGTGTTCAACTATTGGTCATTTGGTGTTGGATAAGTTAGAGATAACACACATTTATGATTACTAATAGGTATTTGGTCCATTTAAGTTTCATATAAGTTATATTTTACATAAAAATACGATTTTATATTAATTACAAATGATATTTTTTATTCAACAACCAGGGATCTTTAGATTAAGTTTTGGTCAAATCTTTTAAAAGTTGTTTTTTTTACACTTTGCACTAGACGTGTTATTTTGACGACTTGCATGATGAGTCACACCTTCAAACCTTAGTTGTAGATAGTTAAAGTGTCCATATTACATTTCTAAAAAAAACGGAGGTCTTACAATATTCCATGTGACGGCTACATGTTGACGAAGTTAGCCCTAACGACTACTAGTCCCTATCCCCTAATGAAACAACCAATATACTATGTTACCCCGATCTTACGGGATGGGGGACCAAGAAATGGGTTTCCGGTATTTTTTTTTTTTTTTCTCGAAGCAGGGGACAGGGAAATATGAAATTTTAAATATATTCATGAATTATATATTTATATAACATTGTAACACGATAACATTTATCATAATAACGTAATAACATTTATAAATCAGAATCTAGATTCTAAAATCACTGAATATCATAATTCATTGAATCAACGTAGAACTAAGAACATTTAAGAAAATCTGAAAATGACATTTTTTTCAGAATATTTTTAAGTTTTTTAAACTACTTGAATTTCATGGTATAAATATTAAATAATGGAAGGTAAAAAAAATCCATAGACCTCAATGCGTTGTCTTGTTGAAAAGAAGAGAGCAAAGATACAAAAAATGTGACTGGCTGCTTCCCTTGGAGATAGAATCGTTTCACTGAGTTCACTAGGCTAAGTCTAATCATAATGGAATTGTTTAAGATATCCATATTAAGGTTTACCGTTTTAATATTAAAAATAGATTTTATAAAAATATCTTTTTTTATCCCTCCTGCCGCCAAAAATGGCCATCTATCCCCGGGACGATCGGGGGAAGGCTCATCCCCAACTGTTCAGGGGATGGCCAATGGTCTCCAACTACATAGTTGATCGTTTCCAAAAAATTTGCACAGTCTCTTAAGAGACCAAATGCAGAGCACCACTCTATTGTACACACAGACATTATAAATGCAGGTGTATATATGTATATACATGTATCTATATGTATACACAAATATACATGTGTATACATATATGTATATGCATACATATAGACACACACACACAAATACGTATATGTTTTGAACCCAAGGCATGTGTAAAGACCTCCTATTATTAAAACATTAAATTACATAATTACAATAAACTTTCACATAAAATTGAGAAAAACACTATCAATTAATCTAATATGCTTCATAGATAAAAGTAGTTACATAATGTTATAACTTGACACATTGTTTAATATAACTTGACACAATAATTGAATTACATGAGCCATTAGATCTGCAAATCATAAGAAAGATTACTTTAGATACAAGAGACCGTAAGGTTTATTTACAATGAATAAATGATACAAAGTTGAATATCATTCTGACAAGGACTCCCAGCATCTATCCCCATGCTTACATCACGAGCGAGAACACCGTCGGAGTGCTTTACCACCCAACCACGAAGCATTTACGCTTCCCCAGAGTTCTTCCTGACACGAAGAACCACCGACCCTGCATGAAGAAGTCTAGCAACTCGAAACTGGTTGGGGATGGAATCCGGTGCAACATGAATACATCTAACTACATGTCACCTATGACTATGTCGTTCCTACATTCATGATTTGGCAGGGGGTAAGAAAGAAAACAACAATAGTAAATTGTTGTAAAGACTTTGGCCAAAGATTTTGCCGACTACCAGCAAGTAAACTAGGTGTTGAGGTTTACCCTCCCCTATTGTTCCATATTCGGCACCCGTCCAAAACACACATGCTATACAACGAACTCACAACCATGCATTTAAGGCTCAAACAAACATACATAAGCACAAAATAGCTACAAGAATGCTCAAGAGCATACAAAAGAATACAAGAGAACATAAATACATTCAAGAGCATATAGATAATACAAGAGCTTACACAAGCTTGCATGAACATACATAAACATACACGAGTATACAAGAGCTCAATCAAGTGCATTCATGAGCATTTCAAAAGCCTAATAGTGCGTAATAAAGCATAATATGCACATCCTCTTGTCTACTCAACAAGATTTTAATAAAAAATTAATTATTGTCGTGCTAAAATACACTTAATCAATCAAGAATTCAATAAAAGACATATAAGGTAACCTCATAATAATAAATATATTCAAAACCTTAGTTATTAAAGTCATAAAAAACTATGATCAATTAATGTTCACATGTCTACAATGGGAAGATAAGTTAAAGAAGATGATCCACACTTGTTATATAAAATCATATGTGATAATTTAACAAGTAATAACAATCTTAAGTTAAAGAAGTGAAACATGACCTAGTTTAGCATTTCATCATACTATGTTTTGCCCCCTTGTCATTGAATCATGTGTTATGTTCTAATAGAAAGAGTTGTTTATTAGTCACTTATATGCTTCAAGTCCTAGGAATCATAAGGTTTAGAAAACTACCAAATATAAACTAATTACAGAAAGAATTATGGGTGCCACAACCTTTACCAATTCCTCAGAGTCTTCTACAAATGTGCTATAATTAGTATGGACATTATTTCCTTTTTCTTTCTTTTTCGTATCCTTCTAATTCCATTGAAAACGAGTAAATAAAAGAACAAATATAATAATGACAAAATATAACTACAATCACTTTCTATTAGTAAATTAATCAACTTTGAAATTAATAATAATAATAATAATAATAATAATACATCTAAATCTAATTTACAAACTATTATCTCATATGAATCAAGCTAATTATATAATCTAGCCTTTTATTATTTAAGCAATATTTCCAAACTAATATTTCTTAATATATGATTATTTATAAAAAGTATTAATAAGCTTTTAATTAAATAAAGCGACTTACGTGGACTTTCAAGTCTTTAATAATACCATACTAAAAGTTTCCTTTGCATTGGATTATCCTTCTATCTTTTCAGAGAGTTTTATAATTGCTAAGATTTAATCGTTTACTTTTCAGGAGGAAGTAACTACTATATTGTATATTATGTCATTCGATTTGGTCTAATAATTACATATAAAGCTAAGTATCGTTTTGCATTAACAGAGGCAGAGACAAACATGAAGTCAGATTGATGGTAATACTCAAGCGATGACATTAATTGGCAGGCTACAGTTACTTAACCGAACTTGAAATAGGATAATATCAATAGTTTGGAGTAGATTAGAAGGCATACAAGTAGTAGGTGCACTCACAGATGTAGTGGTAGACATGCATATACCTCGTGTAAAAAAAATTATATATATATTATGAAATCTTCAGAGACACAAACCATTCTTAATTGCATAAAAATAAAATCATGTTATCAGCTAAAGGCACCAACAAACAGAGTAGTTTATTAGACTTGCCTATCTTGCATGGTAAAAGGGATGGGGTTAGCATTGCAAAGAAAAGATAAGATTTCCACCTAAAACGAATAGATGCCATCTCAGGAGATGCGCTAAGCGCAAGATCTGCAAGGAATGTATATCCCTAAAGGCTTAAGAAATTACAAGAAAACATGAAGAGGTATAAAGCTAAATTCCATAAATTCATCTAAGAACTGCGGGATTCTAATTGCAATGGTTGCAGATAAAAACTAGAGAAAATTTGACATCAGCTGACCTGTGATAGAAGACCATGCAGCTTGCAGAAACATATTGTGAGATGGGTAATAATGGATCGACCTTTTATAACACCGGAGTCTTCTATTCACAGCCATTTGACATAATTTGGCAATCAGACACCTCGAGAATGTACTTTCCTCATTAGATCTTCCAAGGAGTGACTTAGTTGTAGAGTCTTTCAGCCTTTAGGGTTTCGTTCTTTCAAATCTTAGCTTCTTCCTCAATTTAATTCCTCCACAAATGCGTTTATCAGCAACTTGTATAATCCCTTCTATCGCTCATCAAACGAGAAAATCATCAAATGTTCCTGTTGCGCACAGAACAATGTTCCTCGCATCATAAAACAGATCAATTGCATGTTATGCATTGCCGGCGATATGCATGTTATCCTCCCCAAACTTGTTAGTTTCCCTCTCTAACTCATTTTTTTTTTGAGTGAATTAAGGAGAAGTGGTAGTTTTTTTTGTTTTTTTAAAATTAAATTTCCACTCCTCACTCAACTTAAATTAGCTACTTAATGTTAAATAAACTATTAAATTTTGCTTTAAATTTTATATGTAAAAAATATTATTAAAAAATTCATTTAAAGTGTCATTTAAGAGAGCTGCTTAAAAATAAATACAATTTTTTTACGCACAGCTCCACAAATTGTTGCACAAAAAGTGGAGCAGCAGCCAAAATAAGCTAAGTAGCTGCATGGGAACGTGCCCTTAGAGACAAGTGGCAATGATTCTTTTTATTTAGAGAAATAAAATAATACTTATAGAGAAACTGAAACATGCATGCATTTCCCTGTCATCTACACGTCAAATTTATTCAAAATCAATTTTTTGTTTACAGATGTTTGTATGTCATTGTAGATGCCTTTCGGCATAACTCGACATAATTATAGATGTTTGTATGTCATTGTAGATGCCTCTCGGCATAATCATCTACACGTCAAATTTATTCAAAATCAGTTTTTCGTTTACGGATGTTTGTATGTCATTGTAGATGCCTCTCGACATAATTATACAACTATGGTTTTAATGATACGCCTTAATAGAATAGCAATCTCTTTTCTTTTTTACTTCAACTAATTAAACAAAAATTTGAAATCAATCATATCCTAATATCTTATTTATTGTCTCCACTTAACAAATATCTATATATTTTATCATCATTTAATTAATTTAACAATATAAATAGTTAGTTAAGAAAAATTAAGGATTGTGACAACATGATTAAGAGTGGGGTGAATCAGCCTAAAACAGAAAATTAATTCAGCATATAAACAATTAAACATGAACACACATCCAACACATGAACACCAAGATTTTCTAAGTGGAAAACCCAAACAGGGAAAAACCACGGTGAGCACCTGCCAACAAAAATATATCCATTATATATATCAGATTACAAAAAGAGCTCATTGCTCCGGACTTGCAAACCAAAGCTAACTGCTCTTGGGGCAAGATACAAAAGAGGACTTGCAAATCTGAAGCAATATTGCATCAACCAAAAATATCTCTGCGGTTTTTCTTTTGTAGTTTGATAGTTCTTTTCCAATCATTGTAGTTGTATTTTATAGATTTAGTCATTAAATGAGCACTTAGAACAATAGATAAAATTACTTGTGTGGCAACACATTGATTCAAGAGCCTCTAAATTGATATAAGAGATTCATAAGATCATATTCTAGTGTGCCATGTCAACTCGTAGAAGTTGGCTATTGGTCAATGATATGTTCTGTCCAATTTCTTAATAAATACCCTTTTGAGTTGTGCAACAAACATTAAATCTTCACAATGATATTTGAAGATACCTACAAGTCCATTGGCCCTAAGCGGGTTCATGTTTATAATTGCATTATTGGGAATTATAATTTTTATTTTGGGCAACCCAAGAACCTTCTACGTCAACTATACACTTATAAAGAAGGTCTAATTTATTTGAGGAAGGATGATAGAGGGAAAAGAAAGATCCAAGGACCAAGTAATGTCTAGTACCTCAAAGTAGAATAACAAAAGCAAGATCAGTCTAATGAAGCTAGTGTTTGAGACTATGCTTGTGTGAAGTGCTTGAATTGTATTGTAATCTAAGACTAAGGTCTAGACTAATTACAATCCCTAGTAGAAAAACCTATAGGCATAATTTAAATTGTTAAGCATATGTATATGGATTCCAATTCATTGTCATGAAATTTTGTTGATAATTAAGTTTTGGTATCCACTAATTGTAAGTGGTGGTGCTAAGTCAGCATGGTTTGATAGTCTTCATTAAACCCTCCATCTATAGCAAAAAATGTGAAAATATCTTCTAGCATCAAGTTGTTGGTTAGAAGGTATCCAAGTATTTGGTAAATGAAGAAGTTGTCCTCCAATGTTAAGATGTTGAGAAGAAGATAAACAAAGGTGCTTGAAGCTTGTTGATAGAGTGTTGAAGAAGAGGCAATCAACATCACATTAATGAGAGAGAAAAGTTGTCTTCTAGCATTGTGATGTCGCATAGAAGATAATCAAAGGTATGGCAATAGCTTCATATTAGTGAAAAAGAATTGAGAAGCTTGAGTTATTATACCACCAATTGAGAGGTAATTTGCAAGGGTGAATAAGTGTAAAACAAGATCACCCTACAAATGTAAGTGCCAATAGTGAGGTAATTTGGTAGCCATGTCTAATTACAAAGTAAGATCTAAAAGAACAAGGTGGATAGATTGTTGAACCACGAGGAAATCCACCGAAAGTGAAGAAGCTCAAGGAAGAATAAAAAATATGCAATGTGAGTAGATTGATTGTTGAGATTTGAGGTAATTTGCAAGTATAATTTGCAATCAAATTTTTGTCACTAAAATAAAATTGAGTGAATGTGAAACCTAGAGTTAGGGTTGCTATTGTGGAAAGAGCAATAGAGAAGAAAAGAAAAAATATAGAGTTGATGATAAGGATGCATTTGATAGATTGGATAAATTGCAACACAAACCAACAAAGGGGGGAGAAACAAATTTAGGAATTTGAAAAAGAATCAAGAAGGAAGCAAAGAATTTAGAGAAGAAACAATCATTGTTGTAGAACAAAGTAATGCATTGTACAATGGCACAAGGAGTTATAAAGGATGCACGACAAGGAATCAAACATCAAGGAAAGTGGAAAATAAGTTGCCTTGGAGGCAACAAAGGATTGTTCAAAAGAATACAAAGAATGAAGATCCTTGACACTAAAAGGAAAATATTTGAGATGGTAAATGATGTTAGAGACAAATTAATAATATCGAGGAGACAAAAATAAAAAGGCATAAGATAAAATCAATTGAAGATGAAGAAGACAAAGAATAAGTAGAAATGGGTATTGTTATGTCAAAGAAAGGCAAATGATCACATTAATGGGAAGATTATAATGTTTTTTTGGAGAAAAAAAAAAATAGAAGAAGGTTTGAGAGGTTTGAAGAAAGAAGGTGTTAGCACCTAAAAGTAATAAAATGTTCTTCTTATGTAAGGCTATCATACAGCCTTAGATTTTTCATTACTATGCATTTTGGTTCCCATGAACCTCACTAATATTGCCTATATATATATATATATATATATATATATATATATATATATATATATATATATATATATATATATATATATATATAAAATTTAAATAACCTTTTTGATAAATAAAGCCCAGCATTTGATTTCAACAAAACACACCAAAACAATGCATCGAGAAAACCCCATCAAGTCATATCGATCATACTATCACCCATCTGAATTAGCATCACAGGCACTTTTCGGGGAGATATTTTCATATTCTACGAATAGGAGAACCTATTGTATGAAATAAACTTGCAATGTCATCGAAAATAGACATACTAATAAAACAGACAATTAAACTTTATTGATGTGATAACCCTTGTCGGAGTGAGCTTGAAGCAGTCAGCCTGATCTTATATGTCATGTCAATGCAAATCTGTGAGAGGAAGGCTATTAGGAAGAGTCTGGCCGATGAGATTAGTGATAACTCATCGACAGAACTTATAAAGTTGGAGTGAGATCCCAGAAGTTAGCCCGATAGTATAAGTCACATCGATAGAGCTACATGAAGGTGTATCGGGTTAAGTCACTCCGATGCGAATAACAAGAAGGGTCAAGTAAATCAGCAAGACAATAGTCTTCGACCTGATGTTTCTTTTATGATTCTGATAGTTGTTGTCCCACCGATGGCATTTAATCAACAATGAATTCCAGGAGATAAAATCAGAGAGATTCTCCTTGATGAGCAAACCATACCAAAAGGAAAGGTCACTAAGTGAATCGGTAAGACCGCTAGTTGTCAACCTGAATCGAAGAAAGGCGACCAAATGACATTCCCCATTGACAACATATTTCTTAGGTCTTGACCATGCAAACGAATGGCATCATACCTATAAAAGTGGTTGTCACACCAGTCTGATAGTCCAATTTTCAAAGTCTATCGATGCATTAATCGTCATAGATGACATTAATGTTGCACAATAAGAATACTCTGTGAGAAGTTATTACAGACATTTCAGCCAGAGTGAATTGACAAGATATTGCGAGCAGCGGAGGCAGAAGAATAAACCAAAAAGATCAGGCAATAGCAAGTAAGCAATTGTGATTCCTCTGTAATTCTGTTGAAATTCATTTTGAATTACACCTTTTTGCTTAGAAAGATGGATAGACCTACAAATTCCAAGGGTAAAAAACAAAAGGGGGAACTAGTAAAACAAAAAAATAAGAAATAGAAAATGCAAGAAGAAAAACCTTCAAAACAACCAGATGAAATTGAACAAGACAAAGTGGCTGAAGAATGAAGATTATGCTACGACTTAATTGACCAACTCCTTGGCTCAGGGGTAAAGTATAGAAGATCAGTCCAATTAGACCCTAGTGCCAATAGACTTGAAGACAAATATTAGGATATGGGGGATGTGTGGACCAATATTCGGGGATATGAGTTGTTTCTTTTTAATTACTGTAGGAGAACTAGGCATGAGCCTTTGTGTAACCCTTGGAGACTGAACTTGGGGAAGATAGTAGTTCCTAATGTGTTTGTGAACATGGACCTAGTCAAGCTCTTAGCCAAATATTATAACCCAGACCTCAAAGCCACATGCTATCTGCAAGGAAAACCATTTTGTACTTATCTAAAGTTGTAATAGAAGAGATCTTTGGGTTTGAAGATATATGTGATCATCAAATTGTATATGAAGACCTAAGCAGAGAATATTGGAGCCTAGATACTACTTATAAGGGTTGGAGATTGACATTGCATAGACCCAGGATAGATGGGAATTTAGTACCCTTGGAGGATAATGACGGGACACCATTCCATGTAGATATGTTCGAAAGTTACTTCAAATATACATATTACTCGACTGGACAAGTGCTAGGGGTTGAGTTCCCTGAATATATGTCAATTGAGCCTATGGTAGTTGTTGCAGATGTCCAAAACCATAATCCTAGAAACTTTGATTATGCAGCCCTAATTCACCAAATGAGTGACAACCCTTATGGCAATAAAGAAGAACCCTTCCAAAATATATTTCAAACATTACTCGAGTCTTATGCATATGATTCTATATTACGGACATGAGAAGGGTATATGGCCAGAAGAACTAAAGATAAGGCAGTTTGATCAGGGAGGTGAGCCTTTACCGATTCAATTATGGACATCTATTTGGGACAATAGGTTTGCCAAGTCGAATTATGCATACTTTGAGGAGTACTTTGTGAAAACTCTGTTCAGAATTTTCAGTCACCCATGTAATTATTCTTTTTCAAAAGAGATTAAGAAATTCTTGAGACCAAAGGATTATGATGAACCTAAGATAGTGGAACATAATTGGGGGGATTGGTATTGTTATTCAGATGCTACCATAATCGGGATATATGGATTTGAGGATACTCCTTCCATACTGCCTAAGCCTATTCCAGATAGAATTGCTTATCTTGAAATAGTGAGACAATTGGATTTTTCTAATGTTATGCATTTGAGGTCTTATGAAAAACAATCTTTTATGCTAGCCACCTTATGTTTTGGTGATTTCACTATACTTGCCTATGAAAGATATAGTTAGATCTTGGATAAATTGATGTATTATAACATGATCAAAGCAACACCGAGGACATGGTTTGATCTAGAGGGATTCATTGATAATGTCAAAAGGATGCAAAAGTTGAGCAGATATAATCATATACCTTATCCAGAGGAAGACACAATAAGAAATTTGGATGAAGCTGATGTAATTAAAGCTATTAAGAGGTACACTATGGACATAGAGTCAAAGATGAGGGAAATGTAGTATGTACACAACTCCTATCCTCTGCAAGTGAAAAGTCATCCGATGAAGAAACTCCACCTACCAAATCCAATAAAATTCTAACTGCCCGAATTGAGGCATACTAGCCAATGAATAAAGAGAAGGAAGTTGGAGAACTTGCTGAGGAGGATACAATGCAATTAGTGTGTAATTTATTCATTTCTGATGATCAATTTATTAAAACTTCAGAATTTAAATCATTTTTGTATAAATTAAAAGGAAAAGCCTCAAGGGAAATAGTTGACACCATTACAGACAACAATGAAGGTCAGTTACTGGGGACTCTAAGGATGGATGTTGATCGTGAGATGGAAACCATGACTCCTGAAAAGGGAAGAAAAATATTGAAGGATGCAGGTGTTCTAATCTTCCCTGGGTGAGATATAAAATTTGCGTTAGTATTTGATAGTTTCCTTCATAATAGTGGTGCAAAGCATAAACTGAGCCCTGCAGGTGTCACTCAAGTCTTTATTGGGTTTGGATATAAACCGGATGAGAATTCACTCCTAATTTGGGCACTCTATCTGCCAAATAAAAGGCCTCTTATTGTTGATACTAAGAAATATTTTGGGCATGTGATTTCAAGATGGGTGAGACAGACCCTGTAATTACATCAGATATGGGCATAAATGTAGCTAAATTAAATAAGGCTCAAATCCAATTACTCATGAAAGAAAGGGATGCATTTAAACTCGGGAATAGTAAGTTGGTTAAAGAGATTGAGTCCTTGAGAGATATGATTAATACTATGGGCCCAACACCAATGTTCACTCAAGGAGAGAGTTCCCAACTTAAGGATAAGTGTAGTAAACTTAAAATGGAGAACCAACAACTACAAAACCAATTGGAAAACATCAAGTTTGATATAATGTCAACACTCATCTAGAAGAGGTTCTCTTTTATGATGGAATGGATGGACAAATGTTGGGCTACTTGTTCAAAAAAAAAAATTCATTGAAGAGCATGAAAGGTTGGAAACTCGGTTACGAGAAAAACTCGATGAAGTGCAGAAGAGGATTAACTCAAATGCCTTAGTTATAAAGGATATTGAAAATTTGATGGAATATCATATGAGGTATTCAAAAGAACTAATCGAAGAAGCGAGATATTTTATTTTTGATAAAGAAAAAGACATACTACCCTTGCTGACTGAAGATAAAGAATTAAAGATCAAGTCGGATGGATACAAGACTGCCAAAGGTATTTATGGGATGCTTTGAAAGCTTCCAAGAAGGGAGATCCTAATAGAGTTCGCAGTTATATAGAAGAGATGATTGTTGTAGAAAGTGTGCCAAAGATTATTGTGGAAGACTATGATACATACTCAAGCAAAGGATATGCAGATCATTTAACAAGAGTACATATGTGCTTAATTAGATCCTAAAATCCCTAGTTGTTAAGTTAGTTTCTTTATTGCTTAAGTTTCAAAAAGACTCTTTTGAAGGGGCACGACCCCTCACTTTATTATAAGTATGTAATGTAATGATTTGAAAGACATCATGAGGAATTTTACTATACAATTTGCAAATACTTTTTATTTCAGTAATAGAATCAGTGTTTCATTTCAATTATGTTGTGGAAGATATTTTGTTCAAGATATCTGTTCTCTATGATTTTCATTTCCAGTGAATGAATGCTATCTTAAATTCTCTTATGAAAGAATTGCTTGTTACAATAATAATATGATAAAACAGAATACATTTGTGACAACCTTGTCCTTCTGTTCTTGTTGATTGGTCTTTTCAAGGGAAACTTAAACTCAATCAGACTCATCATTGTGGCAGACAGTAACTCAAATAGTATTGAGAGTTAGATATGCTAACAGATCCATCTAAGGAGTAGATTTAAAAATTGTCTCATAAGGTTATACACGAAAGTCTAGAAGAGGGTCACTCTGTAGCCCAAAAGAGGAGAAGACACTAGTCAATTACATATAAAAACTGATGAATAATGATGAACAATAAATACTCAACAGATACTGAGAGGGGCGGGTGGGGTGAATCAGAATAGATAAAAACTTCTTTAACAACTTAAACAACAAAGACTGCACTAACCAGTAAACAACATCACCGATCTAAATCAAGGCAATACCGGTAAAACATAGTGATTGTAAAAGTCATAAACCGATAACACTTAGATCTTCACAAAACCTAATAACTCATTTCCACTTCACCCATATGCTTAAAACCTAATATCCCATTTCCACTTCACCCATATGCTTAAACAAGTAATACATCAGAAATATAATGACCGCTGAATCAACATGCATCACCGCTTAACAGAAAATACTAAAACATCACATGAAAAAGCATCACACATGACACACTGATTTTTCACGTGGAAACCCAACTAGGAAAAACCACGGTGGGGATGAATACCCACAAGTTGTTCATGAACTCTTCTGAAGTCCGCTCTGTTAGGAGCCTAGTCCGATTAAGGACTTTACAACAGGTTCTGCTAGGAACCGATCCTGCTAGGGATCACCAGGTTAAGGGATGGCTAAATACCCGGTTAAAGGTTAAAACCCCGTTAAAGGTTACCTCGCAAGAGGATTTGAAGAACTCAATGATTTTGAGTCACCCTGTTAAATGATTTACAAAAAGCCTGTTAAAGCTACCCGGTAAAGGGATTTTCCAACTGCTGAAATGGTTAGAAGTCAACAAGTAATACATTGATCTGATAACAACACTTAATGCCAAGGCAGATCCACTTTAGTTCCTTTACATCTGCAATCACACTCTGCAGATCTCTACTCACTACACCGGTCTGGCAAGAATCAAGTATCTCTTCACTTGGATACACACATAACATTTGCCAACAACTTCATAATGCAAATCATCATCGACCTTATAGACAACAATTAGGCTGGTAGCCAAAACCTAAAACCCTAAGTATCTAGGTTAACAATACAGTCGGTCCAATACTGACCGTTCAATCACATTGCATAGGGTAAAACAATCTTGAACAAATCTCAAGACGTTCTCCATTGTTTGATCTTTGCCACTTCTGGAAGCTGATAACCCATCACACACTCTCCACCATTTACTGAGACTTCGCACATTCCTGAGGTAGATAGAATCAATCTTCTTCATGCAAGATCCTCAAGGAAATCCTTCACGTGCACAAGGCTGACGTGGCAAAGCGATATGATCTTCATCTCAATGTTAACTCATCATAGGATGTCGTCGGTCGAATCACACAGACTTGAAATGCATCAACCGGAAACCCTGAACCCAAGACTACCAACCGGTAGTCATACCAAATGAAACTCCGATACAAACTTTGCATATACCGGTTCACATTCCAACATACCGGTTCACCATTTCACATATACCGGTTCATACTTCAACATATTGACATCAATGACAACATACAATATCATCATGTCATCAAACTCTGCACATATGCCAACAATCTCCCCCTTTGGCATTGATGGCAATATACAAAGATATCTCTCCGCTTCAAATCTTCTCCCCAATCTCTTCCATATTATGTCTTCAAAACTATAGACATCTTCTCTGCTTCACATCTTCTCCCCCTTTGACAACAATGTCAAAGTGGAGGCACAGACATCCATGTTCCACTATGTTGCTCCCCCCGAGGAGTAGCATCCTTCAACACACCAATCCTAAAAAGATTTGACAATGCAATACCTGATTGATGTGGAGCACATACCTTTAGTTCACCTCTTGAAGGGGCAACACCCCTGATTCACCTCTTAAATAGGTAAATGTAGCCTTCAGTAGAGGCTTGGTGAATATATCTGCTAACTGCTCCTTACTGGAAACATGTTCCAATACAACTTCTTTGTTCTGAACTTTCTCCCTCGAGAAATGATACTTGAGCTCGAAGTGCTTGGTTATAGCATGCAATACTGGATTCTTGGAAATATTAATTGCACTTGTGTTGTCACAAAATATACTCACCGGTTCAGATACAGGGACTTTGAAACCACTTAATACATACTTAATCCAAATTGTCTGAGTGCAATTCATAAATGCTGCTACATATTTTGCTTCTTTTGTAGAATGAGAGATACAACTCTACTTCTTGCTCATCCATGAGACTAGTCTACCACCAAGAAAGAATGTGTGCTCTTTCGGTAGTCCACATTACCAGCCCAATCGACATCTATAAACACTTTGAGATTGAAATCATTACTGTATGGATACCACAATCCATAATCTATAGTTCCCTTCAGATATCTAAGAATCCGCTTGACTGCAACCAAGTGGGATTCTCTTGGACTTTTCTAGAAACGTGCAACAATGCCCACTACATGTGCAATGTCCGGTCTACCGTGTACTACATAGTGCAACTTACCAATCATTGACCAGTATTCCTTCTCATTCACCAATGCTGAGTCATCTTCTTTTGACAATTTACAACCGGTCATCATCGGTGTACCAACGAATTTGTTGTCTTCCATGCCAAAGGTCTTCAACACCTCTTTGACATACTTGGACTGAGTGATAAAGATACCATCTTTCATTTGTTGAATTTGTAGTCCAATGAAGAACTTAATCTCTCTGATTAGTGACATCTCAAATTCCTTCTTCATTTCATTTGCAAATGCATGGCTCATCTTGTCATCTCCAACAAAAATTATGTCATCAACAAACACTTCACATATCAAAATCTGATCTCCTTCTAACTTCAGATAGATATTGCTATCTTCACTTGTTTTTTCAAATCCAATCTTCACAAGATGGGAGTGTAAACGTTCATACCATGCTCTAGGTGCTTGTTTCAATCCATACTAGGCTTTATGTAGCCTACACACCATATCACTGTCTTCTGATAGGGCAAACCCATTTGGTTGCTCTATATACACTTCCTCTTCAAGTATTCCATTCAGGAATGCAGATTTCACATCCATCTAATACACTTTGAATCCCTTGAAGGCTTCATATGCAAGAAGCATTCAAACTCCTTCCAATCTAGCTACTGGAGAAAAGGTTTCTCCATAGTCTTCTCCTTCTTCTTGAGCATATCCCTTACATACCAATCTTGCTTTGTTTCTTACCACTGTGCCATCTTCATTCAGCTTATTTCTAAAAACCCATTTGGTGCCAATAACATTTTTATGCTCAGGTCTGGGTACCAAAGACCATGTACCATTCTTTTCTATCTGGTCAAGTTCCTCTTCCATAGCCTTAATCCAATCTTCATCGTTGTGTGCCTCTTTAAATGTTTTGGGCTCAAATTCAGAAATCATGCAAGAATTTTCTCTGACCTTTCTTCTTGTAAGAATTCCTGCATCCTTATCTCCTATGATCTGCTTTGGATCATGATGTAGCTTTACATACCTAGGAATGATCTTAACTGATTCCTCTTTCTTTTCTTCTTCATCCTCATCTTCATCTTCATCTACATCAGCAACTACTGGTGTAGAAGCACGATTACTTGTACTTGGTTGTTTTGCAACCGATTCCCAGAAGGTTACAACTAGTTCATCTACCACTCACTCACTGTTGGTTTCCTCAGGTTTCTCAGAGGTTTCATCAACTCTAACATTGATACTTTCAACAATTCTCTGAGTCCTATTGTTAAAACACTTAAGAGCTTTGCTCTTGGTGGAATACCCTAGGAATATTCCCTCATCACATTTTACATCAAACTTGCTCTAGTGTTCACTCCTCTTGATATAACACTTACTACCAAACACTCTAAAGTAGCTTACCACTAGAGTTTTACCAGTCCAATACTCATAAGGATTTTTATCCTTACCTTTCTTGATGAGTACCCGGTTCATAGTGTAGACTGCAATGCTCACTGCTTCTCTCCAAAAAGTGTGAGCAACCTTCCCTTGAATCAGTATTGTTCTGGCTGCTTCAACTACACTCCGATTGTTTCTTTCTGCTAGGCCATTCTGTTGTGGAGTCCGGGGGGCAGACAGTTGCCTCTTGATGTCGTTCTCTTCAGAGTACTTATTGAATTATCTAGAAGTGAACTCTCCTCCTTGGTCGATTCTAAGGCATTTGATTCTCTTGCCACTCTCCTTTTCAACTAGTGCTCTGAAGGCTTTAAACTTTCCAAAAGCTTTAGACTTGTCTTTTAAGAATGTGACCCACATCATTCTTGAGCAATCATCAGTAAGAATCATAAAGTACCTATCTCCCTGAACACTCCTATTTTTCATAGGACCACACAAATCAGTATGCACAAGATCAGGTAAATTATCTGCTATGAAAGATTTACCTTTGAAGGTTGAGGAAGATATTTTCCCCAGTTGACATTCTTTGCACAAAGGATTCTCTGGTTTGTTCAACACAGGCAATCCTCTAACTGCCTTGATCTTACTGGCCTTCACAATATTATCAAAATTTACATGGCAGAGTCTCCTATGCCATATCCAACTATCATCAAACTTAGCCATTAGACATTGACTGATATTTGTATTTAAGTGAAATAAGTTATCTTTGGTCTACATACCGGTGGCCATCAGTTCACCACTCTTTCATTTTATTTTGCATACTCCATCTTTGAATTCCAGAGTGAGTCCTTTATCATTCAGCTAAGCAACACTCAAAAGGTTATGCCTAAGACCTTCTACCCAATACACATTATCAGCACTACTTTTTCCATTTAGAGAGATGGACCCTTTTCCTTTTACCATACAAGGTGCATCATTACCAAATCAGACTACACCTCCATCATACTCTTCCAGAGACAGAAACTTTCTCTGGTCACCAGTCATGTAGTGAGAACAACCACTGTCAATAATCCACTCATTGGAATTATCAAAGCGGGAGACAAGAGCCTTCTTGTCTAACACATCTTCCTTAACAGCTACAAATACTATGTCTTTGCTTTCTTCATCTTCTGATTCATCATGCATGACACCTTCATCAACTACAACAAGACAATTTCTCCTATTTCCTCCTTTGAACTTTTTGAACCTCTCCGGTTTGTCCTTATTATCATTGTTAGGACAGTTTACAATAATGTGTCCTATCCTATTGCAAGAAAAAAATTTCATAAGGAGCTTACCTCTGTATTTTCCAATTCCCTTAGGAAGTCTCTTGGCCAGAAGAGCTTCAAATTCCATCAGGATCTCCTCATCATCCATATCTCTGCTTTGTCTAGGTTCATAGCTGGTACTAGCTTCTTTTCCCTTTCTAGATAGTGCAACAAATACTCTAAAGGTTGAATTGGTCTTCTGAACACTGCCATCATAACTGTTTAGCTCATATGCGGTCAACTTAGCAATGATGGAATCTAGGGACACCTTTGTCTTGTCAATAGATCTCAACTCCCGAATAGCGGCAACCTTTATTGCATAGACCGGTAATAAGGATCTCAAAACTTTGCTAACAATGGTGGAATCATCCATTGTACCTCCTGCACTCTTGATGTCTCCAACAACAATTTTAATCCTTATCCCATATTGTTGAATGGTCTCTCCTTCAACCATTTGCATATCTTCAAACTTTCCTCTAAGGCTTTCTTTCTTAGCTTGATTCACATGCTCATCACTGCCATAGATAGACTCTAGAGTATCCCATACATCTTTGGGATTGTCTTTATCTTGAACATCTATAAACTCAATATCAGATAGACTGCTGATAAGAGCTTCCATGACTTGCCCATTCTCCTGAATTTCTCTTCTTTGATCATCGGTGAGAGTACCGATAGGGACAACATAAGTATTCTCAACATAGTTGCAGTGTTGAGCACCCAAGCTTTTAATGTATATCTTCATTCTTTCCTGCCATATCTTAAAGTTGTCTCTGTTGAACTTAGGACCTTCCCTCTTCATCATTAGAATAGGATCTTTTTCTCAAGCAGTTAAGCTTATAACACAGAGGACCTGGAGGATGCTCTGATACTAATTGATGAATAATGATGAACAATAAATACTCAACAAATACTGAGAGGGGGGGGGTGTGAATCAGTATAGACAAAAACTTCTTTAACAACTTAAACAACAAAGACTGCACTAACCGGTAAATGACATCATCGATCCAAATCAAGGCAATACTGATAAAACATAGTGACTGTAAAAGTCATAAACCAGTAACACTTAGATCTTCACACAACCTAATAGCTCATTTCCACTTCACCCATATGCTTAAAACCTAATATCCCATTTGCACTTCACTCATATGCTTAAATAAGTAATACATCAGAAATATAGTGACCACTAGATCAACATGCATCACCGCTTAACATAAAACACTAAAACATCACATGAAAAAGCATCACACATGACACACTGATTTTTCACGTGGAAACCCAACTAGGAAAAACCACGGTGGGGATGAATACCCACAAGTTGTTCTTGAACTCTTCTGAAGTCTGCTCTGTTAGGAGCCTAGTCTGGTTAAGGACTTTACTATAGGTTCTGCTAGGAACCGATCCTACTAGGGATCACCTGGTTAAGGGATGGCTAAATACCCGGTTAAAGGTTAAAACCCCGTTAAAGGTTACCTCGCACGAGGATTTGAAGAACTCAATGATTTTGAGTCACCCTGTTAAAGGATTTACAAAAAGCCTGTTAAAGCTACCCGGTAAAGGGATTTTCCAACTGCTAAAATGGTTAGAAGTCAATAGGTAATACACTGATCTGATAACAACACTTAATGCCAAGGCAGATTCACTTTAGTTCCTTTACATTTGCAATCACACTCTACATATCTCTACTTACTGCACTGGTCTGACAAGAATCAAGTATCTCTTCACTTGGATACACACATAACATTTGCCAACAACTTCACAATGCAAATCATCATCGACCTTATAGACACAATTAGGTTGGTAGCCAAAACCTAAAACCCTAAGCATCTAGGTTAACAATATAGTCGGTCCAATCCCGACTGTTCAATCACATTGCATAGGGTAAAACAATCTTGAACAAATCTCAAGACGTTCTCCATTGTTCGATCTTTACCTCTTCTAGAAGCTGATAACCCATCACGCACTCTCCACCATTTACTGAGACTTCGCACATTCCCGAGGTAGATAAAATCAATCTTCTTCATGCAAGATCCTCAAGGAAATCCTTCACGTGCACAAGGATGACGTGGGAACATGATCTGATCTTCATTTCAATGCTAACTCATTAGAGGATGTCGTCGGTCGAATCACATAGACTTTAAATGCATCAACCAAAAACCCTGAACCCAAGACTACCAACCGGTAGTCATATCAAATGAAACTCCGATACAAACTTTGCATATACCGGTTCACGTTCCAACATACCGGTTCACTTGCTAGTTTGCTTACTTCAATATACCGGTTCATACTTCAGCATATTGACATCAATGACAACATACAATATCATCATGTCATCAAACTTTTCACATATGCCAACAATTTTATTCAAAACACTCATACCATTCCATATTACAGTATGAGATATAAGTAAGATACAAGAGTAGGAAGTAGGGAAATCAAAAGTAAGAGCGATGAGAGCTGGATAGAAGCAAGAATTAATCAGAAATCAATTAGTGAAGATAATCAAGAAGTTATAAGAATTTAAAGAGCAAGGTAGTTTATCTCAAAGATATATGCTACTTTGAAATAAACACTAGAATTAGAGTATAGTTTAGAGACACAATCTGCTATAAAAAGCATCAGCCTAAAGGATAGGTTGGTGAATAGGTACACCCGCCTAGGTCCTGCAAAGCCTGAAGTGTGGGGAGTTAGTAATCCTAAGGGTTCACTCCGGTCGTTGGCCAAGTCAGTTGGAAGGTTTGAGCACAGAACTTGGCATACTCTTAGAACTTTCCAATCTATTGATTTGGGGAAGAACAAATTCACAACTCTGCTGGGGACAATTAAAAATCTAATCACAGACTATCGAGGAAAGGAATCAAAATAAGGAATTTAATCCCATAAAAGGGTGGTGACTTTGATTAAAAACAAAATTAAAAAATCAACTTTATATGTATGGTAGGAGGTCATTAAAACAAGGGCATCCCATCCATCAAGTAAAGTACAAGCAAAAGAATAAAAACATAAATAAGGACACTAAACAAATTGCAAGAGGTTTTGCAAAGGCCCCTACAAAAGCAAGTACTGCAAGTGATTCATCCATGGAGCAAGACATGTCTCTGACAAATAGAAATAATCAATGCAATAGAAATCAAACCCATTGCATGACATCGACTAAGGAAAATATTCAAAAACAATATGAAGAGATAAGACTCTGGCACAGGCGGTGGCAGCGGCTTACAATAAAAGATAGCCATAGAATTATAATTAGATCCCAAGCCGATCTTCAAGTCTAAGGAGTGGACATAAAACACCTAACACTCCTCTTGGTTTCTTATCATCACCTAGTATTCAAAGGATGTGTTTTACCTAGGTACACAATGTTAGCCAACCAGGGACACAAGGGGAAGAGACCACACAAGGACTGCAAGATCAGATAACCAAAATGCAAGAAAACATGGAGCGTTTGAGGCTCATGGCAAAACAAGATGCTCTAGCTCAGAAAATGCAGAATTTGGCTAATAGCATAGTGCCACCTCAAAATAATTTTCCACTATATCCACCATACCCACCACCAATTACGAATATTCATACATCCACTCAAATCCCACAAAGTATCCCTATGACTAGCAGTATGCAAAACACACAAACTATCACAAATACTTATCCTTCATCTTACATGAATTCATCTACCACTAATCCACCAACTAGCAGTATTCATACTACCACAGTGCATACCAACATTCCACAAACCTGTGCTAATACCAGTGTTCCACCTAGAACCTCTGTAGCCCAAATGAATATAGGACAATTCAATTATGGATATAATTCCTATGGATATCAAATTCCCCCATATAATTAAACATGTCTAAGCCAAGGTATGTATAATCCTCCATTCCACCAACAAGGAATACCAAACTATGCTAACCAATACACTCAACAATATAATCAATTTCAACAAGGTTCACAAGGACAAAATCACCAGACTCAACATTAGTACCAATATGGAAATCGATATCAACATCAACAGAACAAGTTTGTAAGGGGTCCAATGAATGTTGATAGATATAAATAGATGGACTTTAGAGGAATTCTTGGATACCCAAATCCAATTAGTGATGAACTTAGGAAAGTTATTCCAAAATTCTCAGGGAACACAGAAGCATCAGGAGAGGACCATGTGATAAGCTTTCAAAACACATTGGATGACTTTGATGTGCGGGATGAGGATGTTTTTATGAGGTTATTCATGCAATCTCTCATTGGGGATGCCAGGGATTGGTATAAAATCCTACCTCACTCATCAATTCATAATTGAAACGAATTCAAAAAAAAATTCATTAAGCAGTATGGTAGCCACATAGACCCAAAGTTTGCTCTACATGAAATTGCAAATATGCAGAAGGGAACAACGAATCTGTTGGTATTCTACACTCACATGAGAATGGTTGATGTTTTCATTGATGGCAACCAACCGGTAACAAGATTCTACAGATTCACCGGCAACATAGACATCATCTACTAGCACTGGCAGGCACAACAAGTTCATTCATCGACATCTAGTTTACACTGACAATAAAGCATACCGACACTCAGGCCGACATAAGACAAGTTTTGTTTATATGAATTGTATTGTAATGTAATTAATTATCTGTAAGCCGACATGATGTATTAAAGACTCATATATGTATGAGATCTTATAGGTCATTTTGATATGATAATAATGAGAGAAGATACAAAATAGAAGAAAGGTGATTATGTAATAAATCATAGAAGATAGGTTATGTGAGCAAATATCATTTGCTGACAAGGTTTTTGGTTATGGTTTCTAATTGAGCTTAAACCGGTATTGAATCAAGCATTGTAGATGCTAATTTGAGTAGTACATTGTCTTGGATTTAATTATCCATTTTGTAGTCAGTGAGACTCTTTCATTGAGCAGTGAGCTCTAGGCCATTGGCCTTCCTACATGTGCAGGCCCCTATTGTAAGTAATATTTATTCATATTGGTGAGCGAGTAAATATTGTGGGTCACAAATCCCACCAAGGTTTTTCCCTAAACGGGTTTCCTCGCCAAAATATCGTGTTATGGTGTGCATTTATGATGTCTTTGTTATTTCTCTTTGTTGCATTATTACTTGTTTACCGATACATTAATTTGGGTTGCAAAGTTATAAATAAGTTCAAATATTCCATTAACCGATTAGACACTGATTCACGCCCCCTCTCAATGTCTTTGGGACTGTCATTGCATCTAACAATTGGTATCAGAGCCTGGTCCTCTATTTGCAAAAGCCTAACGACTTGAGGAAGATTATGAAACCGGTACCGATGGAGAGTTTGAGAAAACAGTTGGAAGGAGCTCTTGAATATTTTGATGCAGAAAAATTGAAGAATATCAAACTTGAAGATGATCTGAGGACTACCCAAGAATTCATTAAAGGACTTCAGGAGAACCTGGTTATAACACAAAACAAGAGGAAGGAACTTCATGAGCAAATGCAGAAACATGATGATGAAAAGGAAACTCTTAGGGATATTGCAGAGAAGTTGAGGCAAGAGAACACTAACATGAAGAATGAAATGCAAAATTTAACCATGAGGCTATGTAAGGATATTGAAGATAGGAAGAAGAATGAAGAAGACTTGACTAGGAGACTTAATGATGGAGCAAATGAAAATCCGAGACTTTGTCATGAAAATGATATGCTAAAGATAGATCTGATTCACATACAACATGATAAAGAGGAGCTCAGGAGACAAGTTGGCATTCTGGAAAATGAGTTGATCACTGCAAATGAACACAAAGAAAAATTCAAGGAAAGTTCAGAAAGGCTTGATGACATGCTGAAAAGACAAAAACCTGATGGAGATACAATTGGACTTGGATTTGAACATGGAGAAAGTTTCGGGACTACAAATAATCAAGATCACAGCAAACCGGTAAGACAACCTAATGCTTATAAATTTAATGGGAAATGTTTTAATTGCAAAAAATTTGGTCATAGAGAAAATTAGTGCAGATTTAGAAATAATCATAATACAAATTTACCCACCAGTCAATGTTCCAAATGCAATAAAGTTGGTCATAACTCAAAAAATTGCAGAATGAATGTGAAATGCTATGTTTGTGGTAGATTTGGACATTTATCTAATCAATGTAGAGCACAAACCGGTCAAGGATATGGAAAGGCTATTCAGAGGAATAATGTAACTTGTTGTGCTTGTAACAAGATTGGGCATATTGCAAAATTTTGTAGAAGCAAGACTATACCGAAGAACAATAAAGGATCTAATGAGAAGGGAAAAGAAAAAGTAAATGAAATAAAGCAAGAATTTTCAAAACAATGGATCAAGAAGAGAGATCAGAGACTTGATGAATGTGTCTTTGCACCGGTAGAATAGAGTAATCCTTCACCGGTAGGAGATTCTTCATCTAACTAAGGAATAATCCTTAGAGGGTATGGCAGAAAATTGAAAATCATGCATTCTACCCTCGGTTGATGGTAAGAAGTTATATTTCTTCTTTACAGGCAGATATGTTAAGACTTCACTTAACCGACAAGCATTTAATGGGGTTGTTGGAGAACATTTTGGTTATAAAGCACCGAATAACCCTCATTTCAATTCACCAAGCATCCAAGCATTCGAAGAGCACAAAGAGAGAGAGAAAAGTAATTCTAAAGGTGAAGCAACAAGGTGTCTTCAAGTATTCAAGGATTTCAAGTTAAAAGGTATTTATCTTTTGAAATGGCATCTTCATCTTCTGCACCTGAATTTATTGCAAACCCTAATGTGGTAGAAAACATTAAGCGCCCTAGACTTGTGTTTAAAATCAATCCTGAGATTGCTAAGCAAGATGATTCCATCGGAGCCTTTTCTAAGATTCTGAAGGGAGTTGCTTTTGCCGAAGACCTGAGGATTTATATTTACTACAACATAGAGAATTTAGGGTCTAGTGATTTGAAAAACATGTACAAAGATGTTATAACTGATGAACAAGGTTTAGTCAACCCGAAGCATAAGATTGTTAAGGATTTAGGATTTGTTGAAATTCTGAACATTCCTGAATTTCCGGATGAGATAGTTCGTTTTGTACTGATCAAAGTTCATGGGGAGTTTATGTGGCTAGACTCTGTTTTTAAAATTACTAAGGAAGCAATCAAGGCAATTACTGGTTTACCCTCAACCGATACTAGGCCCAACAAAAAGAAGAAGATACCAAACAAGGGTGTTATGGACCTAACCAGAGCTACATTTGACAATAGATCTCTTAGGGTTAGTGAAATCACTGATGCAAATGTGATATATGTGAGCATGATATTTGGATACAGAGTTACTCATGCAAATAGGTTAAATTTTGTTTCTAGCTTGTGTATACATAGTGCATATGAAATGGTTAAGAACAATGCTAAAATTGGCATCTGTGAGTGGCTTAAGGATGAATTGCTAGATAACTTGAAAAAGATTAAGGGTGACAAGAAGGGAACATTCCATTTCGGGAATCTATTTGTGTGTTTAATGTTTTACTTCACAAAGGAGATACTCGACATTGGTCACAAGGAATTTGCATATGACATCCTGGTAGGTAGACAGATCATGGAAGCTATTACCGGCATAGGTGCTAACAGTGATAACATTGTAGCAGACTATTTCAAAAACTTTCAAACCAAGATGAAGGCTAGAGAAAGGATACCGCAGAGTATTGTGGATAAGTATGACAAGCAAATATGTTTTGTAATCAAAAGAGATGAAACATGGATGGAAATTGTTACTCCTAGAACCATTTGGATAACAGAGAGGGGATATGAAGTTGATCTGAATATTCTTGAGGCTTATGCTAAGGCACTTCTTGATGCACCAAGGGAACCTTCTGAAGAAATTTTTGGTAGTGCTGACACTATTGAGAGTGTTGTTTCGATGTAGAAGCAGAGAAAAAGAAGAGAAAAATTCATCAGAGATGCATCCAAAATGGCTAAAGAAGTTAAGGAAAATGTGATGAACTTAAGTGGTATTTCTGCTAGTGAACTGGAAGGACTAGAACGAGTAGCTCATGTTTCACCAGTTGTCACTTCTTATGATACAGACAATGGTAAGGCAGGAGAGTTCAAAAGAGTTGAAAGGAAGAAGAGGAAACCTTCATTGATACCTTCTCCTTCTCCTAAAAGTACAATAACATTAAGGAAGAAGCAACAGGTTGTGAGAAAGCCCAAGAAGAAATTAACTCCAAAGAAGAAACAACAACCTAAGGCACCAAATACCCTTACACCAGAGGAATTGATCAATGAAATAACACAAGAAGGTAATCTTAACAATGTGAATAAATTTTATCATTCTTTCAAGGACTCTGACAAGGAGACAATAGAGGAAAGCATTATTTTGCATCATGACATCTACAAGAAAGTTATGATTGAGGTTGTAGATGATCTGCCAAATGACTTATACATAAGATTAGAGGCTAAAAGAATGTTAGTTCTAGAACTAGATAAAAAGTTAAAGGTTGAAGCATTATTGGCGGTTCACCCTGTTAATTCCAGGGAAGAGATTGATGAACTGATTGTTGAAGCCAACCAGTCAGTTTTTGTGAGTGGTCACCGATAGGTTAGTATAATGGCTGGGAGAGTGAAAGAAATAGAAGATGAAACCACAGACAAATGGGACATATTTTTTGTTGAAAAAGAAAAGAAAGAAGAAAGGGATAGACAAAAAATGGATAAGTCTTTCGCAAAGGTATATCAGAAAGATAAAAGTAAAGGTAGAATTGGTAGTATACCTGTTATAAAGGTCAAAGATAACCTTTCTCCACCGACACAGGACACCCCACCAATAACTTCAGGGACACCGGTACATATAGATAGTCAATCAGATAAGGAGGCTGAAGAAATAACTCATGATGATACTAATCCAGAACCAAAAATTCTTTTTACTATGAATGTAGATACACGAGATTTTAATATTGTTATGGATAAAAAGACTACAGAGGTTAAGACAACTAATGCTATGAATGTTGAGATCTCTGAGTCATCGGTTAACACTGCTGACTCTCAGAACATTGAAATACTGGCGGAAGCTAAGAAGCCTGACACTGAGAAACCAACAAGAGTAGAGGTACATACACAGAGTGAGAAACCGACAACAACTGTAAATAAAGAGGAAATAAATGTTGGAAATGAGGAAGTGGTCAAGGCAATTGGTCAAGTATCTGTTGAAAAGAAAGTTATTATAGAATCGAGCACATCCACTATAGATTTCAGACCTACAAACGTAACAGATGTTCTTTTGGATTCAATTAAGAGGATCACATATTGCAACGCCTTCGCATTTAAGGCCATTGATGATACATTGCCTATTTTGAAAATTATTTCATCGACATGTAAGATAGATCATATTGATGGTTCTTTCGGTAAATTGGACGCATTGTCCAAATTTATTGCTTCAAATGTTCTAACTGTAGATAAGGTTAATGAAGAAACTATTAAGGAAAGGGTGAATAAAGAAAAAGGTGAATTCTTTGAGAATACTATCAAGGACTGTACTAAGCATATTGATTCCTTATTATCGGTACTTAATTCCACAATTTTGGAATACAAAGAATTGTATAAGGAAGCCTGCAAGCCTCACCACCTGACTGAAGACATTGATGAGGAGATTAAGAAAACACAAAAGGAGATAGATGATGTAGCAGATAATATGATAGGTTCTTTGGAACTTACCTCAGTTTTTGATCAAGAAATGGCAATTTTTGAGGAAAAGATAGAGAAATTGGAGTAGGAAAAAGCAAGGATAAAGATGAAGGCCTGGGAGCTAAAAAACAAACTTGGTCCAAAATTGGACAGTCTTATAACTCAGTGGGTTGAGCTATCTAAAGCATCAAATCAAGGAGACTGATCACTGGAGAAACAGATGCATTATCTAACTGGCATGATCCAGCAGACCGAAACCATTATTTCTAACAGTATTAAATTCATGCAGAGCCTGAATCTAATATTGGCAGATATCTTTAAAATTGTAAACAACTGGTTATAGGCTATGAGGTAGAATTTTGTATTCTTTGACTCTTTTCGACATCCCTTGTCATTGTTTCCAAAGGGGGAGTAGTATGGAGAAAAATGTATGGAGGAAAATGCACACAAGAAATCACTTGCTCAAGGGGAGCACACTCTTTTTGGGGATCAGTTTTGGACTTCATTTTTGGACAATAATTTTTGGATTTTTCTCATGAGTGTTGCCATCAATGCCAAAGGGGGAAATTTTTGGCATTCTATGCTCACATGAGAATGGTTGATGTTGTCATTGATGGCAACCAACCGGTAACAGGATTCTACAAATTCATCGGCAACGCAGACATCATCTACCGGCACCGGCAGGCACAACAAGTTCATTTATCGACATCTAGTTTACACCGGCAATAAAGCATACTGGCACTTAGGCCGACATAAGACAAGTTTTGTTTATATGAATTGCATTGTAATGTAATTAATTATCTCTAAGCCGACATGATGTATTAAAGACTCATATATGTATGAGATCTTATAGGTCATTTTGATATGATAATAATGAGAGAAGATACATAATAGAAGAAAGGTGATTATGTAATAGATCATAGAAGATAGGTTATATGAGCGAATATCATTCGCCAGCAAGGTTTTTGGTCATGGTTTCTAACTGAGCTTAAACTGATACAGAATCAAGCATTGCAGATGCTATTTTGAGCAGTACATTGTCTTGGATTTAATTATCCATTTTGTAGTCAGTGAGACTCTTTCATTGAGCAGCAAGCTCTATGTTGTTGGCCTTCTTGCATGTGCAGGCCCCTATTGTAAGTAATATTTATTCATATTGGCCAGTGAGTAAATATTGTGGGTCACAAATCCCACTGAGGTTTTTCACTTACCAGGTTTCCTCGCCAAAATATCTTGTGTTATGGTGTGCATTTATGTTGTCTCTGTTATTTCTCTTTGCTGCATTATTACTTGTTTACCGGTACATTAATTTGAGTTGCAAAGTTATAAATAAGTTCAAATATTCCATTAACCGGTTAGACACTGATTCACCCCCCCCTCTTAGTGTCTTTGGGACTGTCACTGCATCTAACAGAATCACTATGTAGCTTCAATATAAGATTCACTAAGTTAATAAATTGCCTCCTCACCTAAAACCTAATGATTCTATGAGCCAACAATTTTACATTGATGCTTTTGATCCTAAGACAAGGTATGAACTAAGGACAAGGAACCTCCCCAATCTGAATGAAGCTTTTAAAGATGCGGTCATCATTGAAAGTAATAAAAAAGCCTCTGGTAAAGTAGGCAGGGAGGATGATGCTAGGCTGTATAGTCCTAAGGTGCAAAATAAACCAACCAAGAAGGAGGATAAGATGGATAAGGTCATCAATGCTTTGAAATATCTTACACAAAAGGTTTCTAGGAATGATAGGTCACGGTTCCAAAGAAATGATATACCCAAGCTCCATGACATGCCATACAACACTGTTTGAAAGGATGGGAAACTAGTAGAACGAATTCATAAAGATAACTCTAACAGAGATCCATGAGATCCTTTGAAGAAACCTGGGAACCACATGGTAGAAGATAACTTATGGTGTATGGTGTGTGAATTTCCCCACTCCCCAATACAGTGTGCAATAGCACAAAAGCTGAAAGAAGAATAAGCTAAGTACGATGATTACGGTGGTGATCACACCATAAATATGTTGTCTTTTCAAGAGTATGACTCATCTAAAGATAAAGGTGAATATGATTTAGATTCTCAAAGAAGTAACCAACAATGTTACATGCAGCAAGTTTTTTCAGATAGCGGGGATAATGATACCAATTATTCAAAAGACATCAGACTCAGAAGACCAACAACAACGGAGATAAAACTAATCGCTGTTGTTGTTGTTGAGCAAGCAAGGAGTAACTACAATTTGAGGAACAGGGTAGTAAATCTTGATCAAGGGAAACTGAATGGTATTTTCATTAAGGAAAACATGAAACAAAAAAGGCAATCTAAGCTTGAAAGCAAAGATGTGCCTACATTAGTAAAGCCAAATTCTAAACCAATGGAGAAAACAGATTTAGTCAAGACAGTACAGAGTAATGCAACCCCTACCTTTGACATTACAAATATATTGTCCCAAATGAAAGTATCTGTCCCATTAAAAGAAATGATAACATTTTCTGGGTATAGAGAGAGTGTTATTACACTCCTATCCAAAGTCTCAAAGAACCAAAGTGAAACATTGAATTAAGAAGTCAGTGAAGAAGAGGAACCAATTCCCAAACTATATTTGGGAACAACACTAATTAAGAATCCATCTCAAAATGACCCATTCTATTTAACATTGCAAATAAATAACAAATTAGTGAAGAATTGTATGATAGATTCAGGAGCAACAATTAACACAATGCCACTTGTAGTCATAAAAGCATTAGGATTATGGTTAGATGCAACATATGGAAGATGTTATTCCATGGACAATTGGTTTGTCTCGGTGGTTGGAATCATGAAAGATTTAGAAATCAAGATTGTTGCTTGCCCTGAAGCCACTTACAAGATTGATGTCACTGTGGTGGATGTTGACCCCAACTACGGGATGTTACTTTCAAGACAATGGATGGGGTTAGTAGGGGGACATGTTCAACTAGATCTCTCATATGCTACTATCCTAGTTAATGGTAAAGAAATCAAAGTAGAGAGAGAACCTATGTCATCCTATATTATAGAAGAAGTTGACCTAGATCAACAAATAAGCTTTTGTGATAGTGATCTAGAAAATTTCTCTATTCAATTGATTAAACCTGAATTGAAGAATACTGAGTTAATCAAATCACATGCACAACAAACAAAAGATCAGGTATGGCAAATTTACTTTGATGGTGCATGTAGTAAAGATGGAAATACAGTCGGGGTAGTATTCATCTCTCCCACAAGACAAACATTCAAGTACTCCTTCCAATTGTTGTTTCAATGCACAAACAAAATTGTTGAATATGAAGCCTTCCTTACAGGATTTAACATAGCAATTAAACATAATATCATGTTGGTGTAAATAATTATTCATCATGGATATTATTACACTTACTTAAGTTTACTTAGGATAATGCATTTCATAGTAGTTTGGATATGAGACACTTGGGTGTTTGTGCCACATTGGGATAGTGTGTGTAGGAGAAATTCCACCTCTTATGGTGTTGATCTTGTTATTACACTATCATATCCACTTATTGTGGAGTGATAATTCCACCTTCGGTGGGTGATCCACCTCATGTGGAATATTATATTATTTCTCCTACCTACCCACACCTATTTCCTACCTACCCTTGTTTCTTATTGAGCCACATGTCATATTTGTGTGCTCATACATATCCCTAGCCTTGCCTATATAAGCAGGCTCATCTACATTGTATGTAACAATCAGTTGTTGATCATTTTTCTATTGATGAGAATACAATTTATTCTTATCCCATATTATGTCTCTTTCATGTACATTTCAATGACTTCTTGATCTTGGCAAAATCCAACATGGTATCAGAGCTATTGGAGTCTCATTGATTCGTCTTGAAGAGGCATTATTGTGACGTCAAGAGGCAGATCTGAGGAGCATCGTCATTTGGAGGCGTCCTAGACCAGATCTGACCTCGCCATTGCGTCCGGAAGGCCGTTTCCATGAATTTTGGTTATAAAGTTGGCCTATTTTGGTGAGAAAATTTTTTTTCCCCAATTTTGCTTATCGTACGGATTTTTCGAATATTCCTATTATTTTTTTCAAAAAAAATATTTTTATTTCTGAAAATTGTTTGAAAAAATCAAAAATAAAAAAAAAATTGAAAAAATTCGAAAAAAAATTGAAAAAATTGACAAAAAAAATTAAAAAAAATATATTTTTTGGGGGGTCCGCAGACCCCCCCCTTGCCCCGAATTCCGCGTTTTGCAGGTGCGTACTGTACTCCGCCTGCCGTACCCTCCTACCTGTCTGCATTGTACATCCCACAGATATCATACCTGCCGCGCGCTCCGTCACCCGTGCTCCTCCCGCCGGTGGCCCCTGGTCCCGCCACCTCCCGCAGGTCCCTCGGCCTCCGGCTCCCGTACCAGCGTCCACTGGCACCTCTGCACGATCTCCTCCGACGCCGCTCCCTGCACCGTCCTCGGCTCCCACGAGCGGTCGTCTCCGCCGCTCAGTCAGCTCGCCACATCTCCTCCAGCCACCGGCACGCCGCCCGAGCGCTATCACCGCCACGTAGACTGCAGGTACACCCGTTAGGCACAGCTCACCGCCACGCGGACACCACGTCAGCCACGTGGACACCTCTGTACAGCCACAGGAGATCCGTACGACAAATCAGCCTTTTCCGTACTACCATGCGTCTTCTGTACGGACGCCACATCAACAGACACGTGACCTGCCACATCATCTTTCCGTACAGTACGGACTGTACAGTCAGCTTGCCACACAGTCTGTCCGTACGGTACGGACGCCCAGTCAGCCAGGCAGCGAAGTTTTGGTGACGGTCATACGGTCGTCAAATTTAACACAGTGATTTGCTGACGTCAGCGCCACATCAGCAAGGTTTGAAAATTTTTTGACCCCCTCTCATTTGCATTTTTGATTTTGCAGTTCAACTTCAAATGGCCATAACTTGCTCATTTTTGCTCCTTTTTGGGTGCAATTTTTTTTGAAATGGGCTAGAATTTCGTGATCTCCACAGTGGTGAAAGAATTTTTTGATTTTGATGCACGGATTATTCAGAAAATGCAGTTTTTGGTGACTGTCCCTGAGTAATCCCAGTTTTTGCAACTTCAGAGGCTTCGTTTGGGGTCATCCGACGTCCTTTTGAGGTGCCGTTTTTTTTGAAAGTGCGTATTTTTTCATCTACTTTTACATGATGCTATCAGATTGATGTCATTGTAAGTAGAAATTGTCCTTTCAGATCTAGGCCATTCTTGGCTCTTTTGGTACTTGTATATTTGCTTGAATCTCAGTTAGATTCATTGCACTATTGATTGAAGTCTCTTGTATCTCATTTGAGAAGTTGTAAAATTTGCATCATAAGCCCACTTTGCCTTGTTTTGCAAGTGGCTCATTGTAATCGCACTAAGTATAAAGTGCCAAAATCATCACTTTTGGGGGGGTACTTTGATTGATTGAATTTGGGGGGTGTCTCTTGTGCTTTTGTGCTCTTGTGTTCTTTCCTTTTTGCTGCTATGGGTTCTTCTAAGTTTCCTCTCTTAACTCCAAATAACTATGCTACTTGGAAAATTGATGCATGGAGTAAACTTATGGAAAAAGGACTCACTCATTACATTGATGGAACTATTGTTTCTCCAGCTGATCCTAAGGCTGATCCAGTTGGTCACTTAGATTGGCTCACTAAAAATATCATGGCAATTGGTACCTTAAGAAAGTATGTATCAAAGGATCTCATTTTTCATATTGAGAAATGTACTCTAATCAAGGATGCTTGGCAAAAGTTTCAAGACTTGTATGGTCAAGTTGATGAGATTAGGGGATATCAAATTGATAGTGATCTCACCATGTTAGATCCCAAGAACTTTGATACTATACAAGATT
Organism: Cryptomeria japonica; assembly: GCF_030272615.1. Classification (NCBI taxonomy): domain Eukaryota; kingdom Viridiplantae; phylum Streptophyta; class Pinopsida; order Cupressales; family Cupressaceae; genus Cryptomeria; species Cryptomeria japonica. Next base: position 513,692,410 of record NC_081408.1, on the reverse strand, counting down.
ATGTCACTAAGGCAAATGAGTTGAGGGCACAACTCAAAGATTGTGGCATTGATAAGAAGGATACTCAATTGATATTCAACTTGATAGGGAAGCTTCCACAAGAATATGCAGCATTTGTTTCTAGTTTCCAAACTCATAGGATGACAATGGGTTCAAGCTACAAAATGCCTACATTTGATGCTTTCAATGAAATGTTGATGATGGAACAAACTAAGTTGATAAGCATGGGCATTCTTAAGGCTTCTTCTAAGTCTCAAGCATTAGTGGCAACTCAAGGAAACAAAGGAAATCAAGGAAAGGACAACTCAAACAAGAAGAAATGGCAATCAAAGCCTAAGGAAAAAGCATCATCTTCTCCACAACAAGGAGATTAATCTTCTTCCAAGAAAGATAATTCACCAAAGAGAGAGAGACCTACTTGTGCTTATTGTAAAAAGATTGGTCATGAGGAACATCGTTGCCATACTAAGAAGATTGATGAGCTTACACATATCATCAAAAAGCACAACATTGATTTGCCTAAAGTCTACAAGAAGGATGATTCATCAACTTCCACTTCCTCACATTCAAAAGGAAAAGGGCAAGCATTCATGGCTTCTACAAGTGGAAAAACTCACTCTTTTGGAACAAGAAAAGGAAAAGCTCTATGTGCTACAACAAATCATACTTCAGAAAGATGGCTTCTAGATTCAGGGGCTTCTCATCATATGGCATCTTCACAGTCTATGTTCTCTACATTTGAGCCTTGCACCATGCCACAGATTTTGATGGGCAATCATACATACATGGATGTGATTGGGAAAGGATCTATTGACATTGGGGATAACTCCTTCAATGATGTGTTGTGTGTACCCCACTTGACAAACAATCTCCTTTCTATCTATCAAATCACACATGGCGCAACTAAGAGAGTTGTGGAGTTCACACCTGACTCAGTTTTTATTAGAGACATGGAGACTAGAGCTATCATTGCGACTGGGGTGGTTGATCATGCATCTCGGTTATACTCCTTTTCAGATTTTGTTGATGATGATGATTTCACATTTGATGATTCTACACATGATGATCACACTTATTATGATGATTCAGATTTTGAGGAGAACTTTGGACACTTGAACATGGGGATTCTCACATGTAACCCCGTTCTTGAGTCTTATACTTCATCTTCTCATATTGATATCACATCACCTATTGCACCTGATGATGCAGATAGTGCGACAGTTTTGCCTTCATGTGATTCAGTGCAGCAGGATATACATTGTCTTCCAGCTTCAGATTTATGGGATGATTACTTGACAGATATTGCAGGTTTGTTTGTGGAATCCTACATTGCAGATTTGGGAGACATCATTGATGACATACATCTTCTCTTTGATGAAGATGATCCTTCTTCGATTGTTGCAAGGGCACACTCTGACCCTCTTGTTCATTCTCTACATGATCATTCTTTCGAGGTTGACATGATTGTGGATACTTATGGACAGCAGTTGGAGGAGGTCTCTTTATTCTTTGAGGAGACACATGAGTCTTTGGACATTGTTCTACATCCATCTCCACTAGATCTTGGAGTGCCTTTTTCAGCAGTGTGGCACAGTTTACCACCTTTGGAGAGGGTATCTTTCAGCATCGACATGGGGACACTTGAGCAGTTTTTAGAGATTCCTTTCATCATGAGTTTTCTTCATACATCTTCCCTACATGATTGGGGAGACTTCATGGATACACCTTTGGTTTTGTTTCTTCCTAAGGGGAGGAATGTTGTTCGACGTTCGTGGAGCAGTTTCTTCATACATCGAGCTTCTATCATTGGTGCAGATTCTTCATTGAGGGATGATCACAGTTTGACTTCTCTTCTTCTCTCATATGGGGGGGACTTTTTCCTCACATGGGGTTTTGTTCCTCACATACTTCTATGAGAGTTTTCTTGTATAGCTTTCATATCTCTTTTTGGGGGAGGGTTTTTTCCCATTGGGTTTTTCTCTCTTTCCCCACTTTGTGAGAGATTTCATTGCATTGGTTTGCATGCATTTGCATTTGTTCATGGGTACCTAACATGGCCTCGTAGCCGGGACCCATCTTGCATTGCTTAGTTGCATTGTAGACTTAAGTGCATTCCCCTAAGTTGCACTTAAGGGGGGGTGTTGGTGTAAATAATTATTCATCATGGATATTATTACACTTACTTAAGTTTACTTAGGATAATGCATTTCATAGTAGTTTGGATATGAGACACTTGGGTGTTTGTGCCACATTGGGATAGTGTGTGTAGGAGAAATTCCACCTCTTATGGTGTTGATCTTGTTATTACACTATCATATCCACTTATTGTGGAGTGATAATTCCACCTTCGGTGGGTGATCCACCTCATGTGGAATATTATATTATTTCTCCTACCTACCCACACCTATTTCCTACCTACCCTTGTTTCTTATTGAGCCACATGTCATATTTGTGTGCTCATACATATCCCTAGCCTTGCCTATATAAGCAGGCTCATCTACATTGTATGTAACAATCAGTTGTTGATCATTTTTCTATTGATGAGAATACAGTTTATTCTTATCCCATATTATGTCTCTTTCATGTACATTTCAATGACTTCTTGATCTTGGCAAAATCCAACAAAGTTGCTCAGTGTATACGGAGATTCTGAGTTAGTAGTGTCACAAGTGAGGAAGAAGTACGCCTCAAAGCATGATAGGTTAAGGTAGTACATAAATGAAGTATGGGACACTATGGAATTATTAGACACCTTCTCAATAAATTGGATTGATAAATCAAGAAATATCTAGCAAACATAGCCTTAAAAGAAAATGATGCAACTTTAAATGGAATTTCTGATGTAGAAATCAAAATTAGACCATCTGTCCTTGACAACATATATAATTGGCAAGTGTTTAAAGATGATGTTGACTTATTTAAATTCTTGTAGTGTGAAGACCAGTATGAGGCCCAAAATATTAATTTTAATGACTATGTTGAAAGAACGAATGGGAAAGAAACTTTGTTTGGAAGGAGATAGTACAATTGAAAAAAAAACAAATTACCAAGAGGTTTGGTAGCCCTAGAGAGAGCCTTTGATGTACATGATAAGATGGATACAAAAGTGGTCTCGACTAAGGAAGATGATGTGGAAGAAGTTAGCCTTGGCACTAAGAATTCTCATAAGAAAGTATACATAGGGAAGAAGCTCACTCCCAAGATGAAGGAAAATCTAATAACACTATTGAGAAAGTATCGACATGTGTTTTCATGGTCATATGATGACCTAAAAGCATACAGAGAAGACTTATTTGAACATGAGATCCCTTTGAAACTTGATGCCAAGCCATTTAGACAAAAACAAAGACCCATTAATCCCACTTTGTTACCAAAGATGCATGAAGAATTAATGAAGCTAAGAGAAGGGAGAATAATCAAACTAGACAAATATTCAACACGTGTTTCAAATATTGTACCAGTATGAAAGAAGATTGGTGATATCAGGTTATATGTGGAATTTAGAAATCTAAACATATCATCCCTAAAGGACAATTATCCATTGCCAAATATGGATGCCTTATTGCAGAAGGTAATTAGATGTGAGTTACTATCAATGATGGACGGTTTCTCTGGTTATAACCAAGTCAAAGTAAAAGAATCAGAACAATTCAAAACTGCATTTACAACACCTTGGGGCACATATGTTTATGCAAGGATGCCTTTTGGTTTGACAAATGTTGGAGCTACTTTTCAAAGGGCCATGGATGTGGCCTTTGCAGAGTTGATTGATGTGATTGTGGTGGTATATCAGGGTGACCTTACTACCTACTCTAAGAAAGATGAAGATCATTGTAATCATTTGGAGAAAATATTCTTGAAGGCTTTGGAATATGGGATATCATTAAACCCGAAGAAATACCATTTTGGTGTTGAAGAAGGAAAGTTATTAGGGCATATAGTTTCCCAGGATGGAGTTATAATTGACCCTGAGAGAGTTGTTGCCATAGATAGGATTCCTATCCCTAAAACCGTGAAGGCTATCCAATCCTTCTTTGGACAAATCAATTTTGTAAAGAGATTCATTTCAAATTTTGCAGAGATTGTCAAACCAATATCTAAGATGTTAAAGAAGGGTGAGAATTTAGATTGGACAACAGAAGCCCTTGATGCTTTTTTTGGTATCAAGAGAGCAATTAAAGAAGCCCCTTTGCTAAATTCACTTGATTTTTCTAAACCTTTTCATTTTTTTTCATTTGCATCTTTCCATACAATTTTTGTTGTCATGTTTCAGAAAAATGATGAAGGGAATGAACAGTTGATTGCCTTCTTTAGTAAATCTCTACAGGATGCAGAACTAAAGTATGACATAAATGAGAAACAAGCGTATGCACTTGTCAAAGCAGTCAAATCTCTTAGACTATACTTAGTTGGGGTAGAAGTGGTAGCATATGTACCCAATGTAGTTGTAAAAGACATCTTTAGACAAACTGAGGTGATAGGAAGAAGATGTAGATGGATCAATCAAGTACAATAATTCAATATTAATATTTAGATAACTAAGCTTGTAAGAGGACAAGGATTGGCCAAATTAATGGCAGAAACCAATTTAGAAGTTGCACAAGTTAACAATGTGACATGGGAAGATGTTGTTCTAAGTATTGAAATAGTCCCTTGGTATAAGGACATTGTGTACTTCTTGAAACACATGAAATGTCTGAAAGGAACGAATGAAAATCGTAAGAGATCTTTAAAATTGTAGACTTCCAAATATGTGCTCTTTAAAGGAGACTTGTATTGGAAAAACTAGGATGGAATTTTGTTGTTATGCTTAGATGAATTTCAGGTAGAGAAGGTATTGAAAGAAGTGCACGATGGTGTGTGTGGTGGTCACTTTTATGCTAGAACCAAAGCTCATAAAATACTTAAAGTAGGTTATTATTGGTCTTGTGTTTTCAATGATGCATACAAGTATGTTAGAAAGTGTGAGGCCTACCAGAAATTCTCAGGAAAATTGAAGTATCAAGGAGCGTTGCTATTAAGACCAATGCAAGTTGATGAACCTTTTCAATAATGGGGTTTGGATTTTATAGGGGAAATATGTGATAAATCAAGTGGAGGTCACCGATGGATATTAGTCGCCACATATTACTTTACCAAGTGGGTGGAAAAAATCCCTACTAAGAAAGCAACCAGCAAGGTGGTGATAAAGTTTTTAATGGAGAATATCATGACTAGATTTGGAGTACCCTCCAGACTCATAACTGATAATGACATGTGTTTTAGATCAAAGGAGTTTATCTCTTTTTGTGAATATTATGGTATCATAGTCTCGTACGCCTCACCTTATCACCCTCAAGGGAATGGATAGGTAGAGTCCAATAATAAAAATATCTTAAAAAGTGTAAGAAGAATGCTAGACATCAACAAAAGGGCCCAGGACTCCAAATTAAACTTGGCAATATGGGTAGATCAGATCACTACTAAGAAATCTACTGGTAAGTCCCCATTTGAATTGGTATATGGGAAACATACAAAGTTACCATTAGAGAATCTACTACCAGTTCACAAATTTATAATTGATGAAGAGGTGGAGCTTCTAGATCCTATGGAGGAGAGGTTCATACCGTTGGTTGAAATGAATGAGGTAAGAAATGAAGCACAAAAACAAAATCTCAAAATTCAACAGCAAGTGAAGGCCCTACATGATAAAAGGTCTAGTAACTGAAAATTTAAGGAAGGAGATTGGGTCCTTATGTGGAATGCGAGGAACAAAAAATAAAGGGAAACATGGCAAGTTTGAAGCTCTTTGAATTGGACCATGTGTGATTATAAACAAATGGGGAGAAGACTCATATTATCTACTGAATACATCAGGAGAAATTAAAGAGTTGTCAGTGCACAGACAATTCTTGAAATACTTCTTTTCTTAAAGAAGATATGCTCCATGCACAATAGAGTGCACAAGAAAAATAGAGAATGAGGAGGTAAGATGGAAATATGATAGTGGTTGTAAAAGAGAATAGTATAGGGAATGTTGTGGCAGTGCAAAGTATAGATGGAAGTTGTGTTAGGACAATTGAAGAGTATAGGAAAGCACATTTCAAATAATGAGTGAAAAAGTGGCAAAAGTTGACAAGCGAGAATGGAAACTAATGTTCATTAATGTTATAGTGAACAAAAGAATGGAGATAAAGGTAAGGAGGATATTAATATTTATAATAAATGTAGAGTAGCCAAATGTAGGATGATTGTGAACTCTTACAAAAATAATGTGGCATGAAGGCTTGTAGAAGTTGTAGTTGGAAGAACGACAACTAGGGTTGATTTGGAGAATATGGAGAGTTGGTGGTATGTAGTAAGATATTTTGAAAAAAGAATCAAGAATATGAAGAGAAGTGGATACCAAAGCAGGTGAAAATGGTAGAAGATGGAGAGAACAAAAGCATAACAAAGGAGGAATTTCAAAGTAGGATAGAACAACATAAGTTGAGAGAAGTAAGAATTGAAGGAGGGTGTTGGATTGGTTGAAAAATTTATATTCTAAGAGGGTGAAATTAAGAGTGTTTTGAAGGAAGGTATTCATCATTGCATTCTGATAGTGAAGATGGAAGAAAGAGGAACATTCTTAGGATCAATAGTAGAAAATGATAGAAATGGAGTTGCAAGAGGAGATGCAAATATATGCAACAAAGAAACACAATAGAAAAGATGTTTCAAAGAAGGTTTTTTTTTCTAGTTCTTTGTTTTTGTGAAGGGGGCAATGCAGAGTTGATTCTAAAATCCAATTGCATGTTGAGGGTACATTGTGATTGGTTTACCAATGTAGTGAGTGGTTCAATCACTCAACTCTTATTTTGTAAGGATCGACACTCAATAACCCAAAATTTCACTAATTTTTGTTTTTATTTTCTTAACTATAATATATGTTCAATTGATTTGTATACTTAGGTACTTTTATTTATATGAGAGGCATCTATCCATTTGAGATAGGAATTTAACCATATGGGTTAGGCACCTATCCATATAGGATAGGCGTTCATCTATCCAACCGAGATAGGCATTTACCCAAATGGGGTAAGCATCTATTCATAAAGAATAAGAAATGCTCTGGCCAAAGACATAGACTAATCAGGACCATCTGGGTCCTAAGTCACTCACTAAAGACTACACTCCCCTACTAGGAGTGCACAGGGGTCATTGTCTTTAGAAGTGTGAAAATATAATATAGCTTGAGTCCCACCTCAAAATACGACCTAAATCCTCAAGGAGTCAAGTGAATCCATTCATGGTTCTTTTTGAGTATACACCAAATATATTTAATCTTTCAACTTAGTGATGTAGGAGCATCCCCGATTCATAACAATCTTGCATCAACCAAAAAAATATTTCCTTTCCATTTGCATTTTCAACATTTCTTTCTGTGTGTCCTGGATTTGGCTCACTGGATCCTGTGAAGCTAGATTTTACTTGAAGACTTGATCATCTTCCTTATTCCTAAACCATGGAGCATTTGGATCATTTTCTGACAAGTTATCGCTACCAGTTTCTGTGACAGTTTCCTGTTACCGATTGCCTAGACCTATTTGCATTGGTGATCTATCGGATCACTCTTGTAGCTTGCAGAGCCCTGATCATTGATTCCGATGTTCCTTGGCGTGTGGCCGACCTTTTCCCATGATCTACACTTCATCTTTTGGATTTTTCGGAGGAATCTCTTGGTGGAGGTCGAACTTATTGGTTTTGCACGTTAGGTCTTGTTCTTTAGGTTTTGATCCCTCTTTTGGGTCGACCGGATCCTCTTGGATCGTATAAATCATTGTAATAGAGCATTAGAATAAAATCAAGAAGTTAGACTGAGCATAGAAGATAGATCTTAAGATTTGAGGTCCCGGTTGTGACTTGTTCTGTATTTTTGAGCATGTTTTAGCATGCCTGTGAGCTGCTTTCTGTAACCTAGTTGTTACTCGTTGGTTGTAATCATTTTTCATGTTATAATTCAATCTATTTTGCATTGCATCCATCATGTCCTTGTGTTTCTGTTGTTTTTACTATTGCTGACTGGCCCAGATTGATCTCTTTGAGGTCCCTCCTAATTAGTGACTGCTTCAAGTGGTATCAAAGCGATTTTTTTGTTTTGGAGGTTGCGTTGTCCTAAGAATTTTGTTGTAGGGTGGTAGACTGTGGATTCGACCTGCAGCTACAGAGGACTGGCGTAAAAGATGGTGTGAAGATGAACTAGGAATGGTGGAGTGCATGGGAATGCAAACCTTGCTATGATGGAAATATTGCGAGGAATAGAAGCTCGGTTGGAAGTCATGGAGAGAGCCCAGAGAAGAGGATGACACATTGAAGATGTAAGTGAAGATGAAAAAGAAGAAGTCCCAACAGAACAAGTAAACCCACCAAGGATTGATCCGGATGAGGAAAGGTTTTTGAGGGTTTTGAGTAGGGTGAATACTAAGCCTCATTTTACCCCACTGGAATATGATGGAAAGTTGGATTCAAATGAATTGATGGATTGGATCTCAGAGATGGAGAAATATTTTAATTTTGAAAACACTGCAGAAGAAAGGAAGGTGAAATATGCCTGTATCCAGTTGAAAGGTCATGCATCTCTTTGGTGGGAGCATTTACAGGTTGATAGACAGAGAAGAGGTAAAGAGAAGATCAAGATATGGGATCGGATGATTACTAAGTTGAAATCAAAATTTATGCCAGCTGATTATCAAGTGAATCTATTTCGAAAATTGCAGAATTTGAGATAGAAGGAATCTAGTGTGAAGGAATACACCGAAGCATTTTACAAGTTGAATATCAGATTTGGACATGTTGATGATGAAGTTGAACAAGTTGCAAGATATTTGAATGGATTGTGGGTGTCTATACAAGATTAACTCAATTTGATCAAATTACAGAGTGTTGAAGAGGCTTACCAATTTGCCCTGAAGGCAGAAGAAAAGCTAAACAAAAGACATGAGCAAAGGCAAAGAGGTATAGGTGGAAGGTTTTCCGGAGGAATATTTCAAGGAAGAGGATATAACAAAGGTAGAGGAACTTGTACATATCAGAACAAGGACAAGGAAGTAAGCAAAGAAGGTAATTCATACTAGAAAGATGATAGAAATTTCTACTGGAGGAGAGAACCAGATGGCTACTAGAATGAGAATTTTGGAAGACAAGACACAAGAACATTTAGAGGAACTTGCTTTAAGTGTGGAGGAGAAGGACATTGTTCTTTCAAGTGTAAGAAGATAGACAATATCGAAAGAGGAGCAGTGGTGGAAGAAAACCCCACCAGATCAAATAATAAATCGGAAGATGGAGAACTGTTGATGATGAGGAGAGCTTTGTGTCATACCGGGAGAGATGAAGAGCCCTTGCAAAGGAAGAATTTATTCAAGACCAGATGTAAGGTATCTGGTAAGTGCTGTAAAGTTTGTTATTGATAGTGGTAGTTCAAATAATCTTGTTTCAGAAGAGACGGTGAATAAGTTGAATTTGGAAATATTGAAACACCCTAAGCCTTATCAGATAGCATGGATCTAGCATGAACATAAGTTGTTAGTAAATGAGCAATGTTTGGTGAAATTGAAAATTGGGAACTATCATGATGAAGTATTGTGTGATATTATGCCCGTGGATATTTGTCATCTTTTGTTGGGTAGACCTTTGCAGTTTGATAGATAGGCAATACATGATGGGAGGAAGAATACATACATTATTGTGGCCAATGGGATGAAGCAAACCTTGTTGCCCTTGGAGGAACCTTTGAAGAGTGAAGTCTGTATGAATGCTAGAATCTATTTGGTGGATGGAAGGAAATTCCATTGAGACATGAGAATGTGTGTTTTGCCTTAATTCCTAAGAAGACTGAGAATTTGAAGCATGAAGAGGAATAAACATAAGAGATAAAAGATTTGCTGACAAAATATGAAGACATCATTTTAGATAATGTACCTGATGAATTGCCACCTGTGAGAAGTATCAGTCATTGCATTGACCTTGTTCCCAGAGCTAGTTTGCCTAACAAAGCTGCACACCGGATGACACCGACAGAGAATTAAGAACTAAATAGACAAGTGCAAGAGCTGTTAAAGAAAGGTTTGATCAAAGAAATTTTGAGCCCTTGTGCAATACCAATAGTATTAGCACCTAAGAAGAATGGAGAGTGAAGAATGTGTACCGATTCTAGAGCAATAAACAAGATCACAATGAAATACCAATTTCCTTTGCCTAGGATGGATGACATAATGGATTGTTGGAGTGGAGACAAATACTTTACAAAGATAGATTTGAAGAGTGGATATCATCAGATCGAGATCAAATAAGGAGATGAGTGGAAGACAACATTCAAGACAAATGAAGGACTGTATGAATGGTTGGTGATGCCTTTTGGGTTAACTAATGCACCAAGTACTTTCATGAGGTTGATGAATGAGGTATTGAAGAAATTCTTGGGTAAGTTTGTTATTGTATATTTGGATGACATTCTGATTTTCAGTAAGACAAAAGAGGATCATTTGTTGCATTTGAGACAAGTTTTGTAGAGGTTGAGAGAAGAAAAGTTTCTGATAAATCTTAAGAAGTGTACTTTCATGAAAGATGAGTTAGTGTATTTGGGATTTGTGATATCTGAGGATGGTTTGAAGATGGACCTTGAGAAAGTAAAAGCAATTATTGAGTGGCCTATACCAAAAAGCATTGGAGAGGTAATATCATTTCATGGATTACCTGGTTTCTACTGGAAGTTCATCAGAAATTTCAGTTCAGTTTGTAACCCTATGACTGAGACCATGAGGGGAGATAGTTTCTGTGACAGTTTCCTATTACGGGTTGATAGTTTCCTGTTTGCATTGGTGATCTACCAGATCACTTTCATAGCTTGTGGAGCCTTGAGCGTTGATTCTGATGTTCCTTAGCATGTGGTTGACCTTTTCCCATGATCTACACTTCATCCTTTGGATTTTCTAGAGTAATCTCTTGGCAGAGGCCGACCTTATTGGTTTTGCACATTAGGTCTTGTTCTTCAGGTTTTGATCCCTCTTTTGGGTCGACTAGATTCTCTTGGATCGTATAAATCAATATAATAGAGCATTAGAATAAAAGCAAGAAGTTAGACTGATCATAGAAGATAGATCTTAAGATTTGAGGTCTCGGTTGTGACCTATTTTGTATTTTGAGCATGTTTTAGCATGCCTGTGAGCCGGTTTCTGTAGCCCGGTTGTTACCGGTTGGTTGTAATCAATTTTAATGTTATAATTCAGTTTGTGCTGCATTGTCTCCATCATGTCCTTGTGTTTCCATTGTGTTTACCCTTGTTGACAGGCCCAAACTGATCTCTTTGAGGTCCCTCCTAACCGGTGACTGCTTCACTTAGAGTTATCTATCTTTTCCCCAACCAATATATATCTTTAAACACCTAAATCTCAAATTAACGTGATCACAATCTCCCTTAAGAAAACTCTAAACCTTGTTCTATGGACAAATGTGTCCCTAGATTGCCTACATGTACTGTTTTAACACTGGATCAAAGTGTTATATATATATTCTTACTAGTTTTGATGTAAACTATATAGTGGGTATGCAACTCTTTCTAGGGTCATTGTCCTAGACATTTTCTCTGTGGTCATAATAGTCCATAGTGACCTCTTGCTTGTCGCCTATTTCATATAAGTCATATTTCCTATTAATGATGTCACCCCTAACCTATTATCCATCCAAAACGTTTCAAAGATATATAAAATATCAAAAACATTTCACATATCCAAACCCTATTGGAGTTTTCTCCTATTTTACTGTGGATGATGGTTCATTAAGGAAATTTATCTTATTAGATTTTTTATTCAAGGGGGCTTTCCCACCCTTGGATTTTAACTTCCAATGTTCCTTATTTCCCCCCAGTGATACAAATGCGCAATGCCACAAATGTCATTATTGCAGCTTTATTAGTCTAGAAGAGTAGTAACTCAACATGATGGCATGACCCATAAGTGTGACCTAGATGCATCGTTGATACTGATTGCTAGCTTTTGGTTTCAAACTCTTATCTTTCTAACTATAATAAGATCATACTAACTCTATTTGCATGAAACTGAATCCATTTACTATCATTTGCTTTAAGGCTTAAAAATGAATCTAATTATTTGAAAGTACTAATAGCTTTGAAAATGAAAACTATGATATGAATCTAATTACTTTTAAATTACTATTTCCTTTGAATGGAAAATTATGTAATAATAAAATTTGAAAATAATTCTATTTACTTGTAAGTTCTAAATGTTTTGAAAAAAACTACCCCATGATTAAGCTTGTAAAAAATCTAAATACTTAATTACTTGAAAGGAAAATTATTGAATAATATAACAACAAAAATGAATATAATGCTTGTAAATACTACATGCTTTGAAAGTACTAATAGCTTTAAATGGAAATCTATGTGAAATTGAAATTGTGAAGTGAATACATTTAATACTATTGGTCTAAAAAGGAAACTAACTAATGTTAAATGCTCATAAAGATTAGTTAAGTTCAACTCTATTTGACAATGATCTATTGCTTAGAAAAAGATATATTTACAATATTATTATTAATACAATTGTAAAAGAAGAAAAGAATGAAACTTCTATTTGAAACATATGAAGTCTAAAAGAATTATTTACTTAGTCATAGAAAGTTTTTGAAGATAAGTAATCATTTACTCTTATTATTAAGTTCCCTTATTAAATTTGATTCATTGTTTATAGAATAAATTAAATTTATTTACATGGAATATAAAAGATTAATAATAATAAAATAATATTAATTGAGTTTAGAATTATTGTTCTAATTATATGTATTACCTTAAATGGATATTTTTAATCAATAAATGAATTAAATAAATAATTCTTAATCCATTTTTAAAATTTAGATTAGAAAATCAATAATTTCTTTTAAATGGTCCTTAAATATACATCAACTTAAATTTATAGATCATTATATTTTCAATAATACTAATTATTTTCTTCAATTACATATTAAATAACTAATTTTTTAATTAACCTATATTAGTATTATTTTTAAAATAATTATTTAATTTATATTTAAACCTTTTAAATATATATTAAATTTAATATATATATTTTTTGATCGGTAATGGGTCGGAGCTAAATTGGTTTTGACTGGTAGACATCACCTTATCTCTCCATTGCCTCTGTCTCCATGTGTCGATCTCATGTCTTCCACACCTAGGCATCACCTTATATCTACATTGCCTCTGTATGGAGGAACATCCACTATGCCTTCTTATCTCTTTGGGGACTCCTGCTTCCACCGAAGACTCGATTATACCACACCATGGACAGGGAGGACAAATCGCCTCCAGCGTGGAGCACCAAGGAACAATGAGCTAAGCACATTGACCAACACCGTTCATACCACCGTGGAGTCAACATCGATGACACCATCTATCGTGCATGCGGAGGTCATTCAAACGCTAGCGTGGATCACCTGCAAGAAGACTACAAGAGCACCTGGGTCTCGAACTTGAGACAACCTGAATAACAGGCTTGTGACAAACCATCACACTGCGAAGTCAACCCCATTTTAAATTTAATATTTAATATTAATAATAATTTAACTAATCTAATCATTACTATCACATATATTAAACTAATATATTTAATTTTGTATATATTAATAAATCCCTTATAAAAATTTATTTTTATTTTGATATTAAATATAAGAGTAAAATTAATTTAAAACATATACACACACATATAAATATATATAAATGCAAACTAATTTTATTCAGTGTCCATTTCAATGTTGGTAAATATTATTTTAATGTTATATATATATATATAAAATTAGTTGGGAATTGTGTGAAGATTAACACTTATTTTAATTTTTTTTGTTTTTAATAAATAAGTGATTATTATATTAAATTGATTAATTCCTCAAAATTAAGATAGTTAATCTTTAAAAATAATTTGTGACTAATTATTAAATGGTTAAAATATATTAAAAATTTCTTCCCAAAATAAATATACTGTTTTGTTTTCATCCAATATTAGAAAGATCAATTTATTCTTTTAAAATTAACTATTTGAAAAAACATTCTTTTATTTATAATTATTTTATTAATAATATTAAAAACCATTTTAAATATTCATTTTAATTTTACGTATATTTCTTTATAAATTTATTACTTATTATTATTATTTTGAATTTAAAAATTCATAATAATTTTTATGTTTATTCTTCTCATGTAATAAACATCAAAATTATTATAAATAATTTTTTATTTAATTGAATAAATTTATAATACAAAATAAATACCTTAATATTAATAAAAAATATTATTTAATATAAATAGAACTTAATTTTTTTTTTTTAAATCCTTAAATGGTAGGCCCTTTCATAGAGACTTCAACCTATATTAGAGGCCTCAACCCACGTCTAGCCTGTGCCACCCCTAGCTATTTCATAAATATAGGGGTTGAATATTAAATCTTATTTTTTAGGTTTTTCATTTTACATTTTTTTGATTGTTTGTTATTAGGCTAATATTATAGCAATGAGTTTTTGTTTGTAGTATTCAAATAGTTATTAGAAATTTGACTCAATTATAAGCAAGTATTTTTTTATTTTTAAAATTTATTTTGTCGTCCTAAAGTCTAAATGTGTGTTATTTAAGTTTATAAATTATTAAAGATATTTTTCTTAGTAATGATTGGATAATACATTTAAAGTCTTATACACAATGTTTCCAATATTTTAGGCAATTCTTACTATTTACTAAGTTGACTCTAAAGTGTATGTTTTAATTTTCAATAGTGTGCATTTTGATATGAGTGTGAGTATTAACGATTGAAAATTTATATTATATCAAAGAATAAATATAAATTTATTCATTGTATATTTTAGAAGGGTTTTAATGTTAGTCAATCAAATTGTTTTGTAATTTATTTTTTAATATTTTAAAAAATATTGGTTTTGATATTAAAGAGGGGCAAAATGAGGGTGTTGTTCCTATTATGAACCACAACCTAGTGTCATTAAAGACAAAATAATAATACAATCTCAACAAAACATCAAAAACATCTAATTCAGGATGAAAAAAGTAGAGTTATGGCGGAGCGAAGCGAACGGTCTGGTTTCAGGAAACATGAGGGTTTCCGCTACAGAGGAGGAACTAGATAGCGATGGTCATTTGGGAGGAACTCGAGTCACGGTTGGAATAACAGTTATCATAACCAAAGGACGCAAAATTTTTGGTCATGGAAGGCTCTGGGGAATCCAAAGGTTTGGAACAGATCAGGAGAAGACATGCCTAAAACTCCACAGATGCAAAATGAAAGCTTTTTCCAGGGCTATCATGAATTTGGCTCTGGTCCTAAAGTGGACTTCAGAATGGTTCAAGAGAAGTTCTAGCGACCGAAAATCTCCACAGAAGCAGCTAAGGTCCTAGAGGTAAACCCTAATGTTGAAGTCAGTAGAGTAATGTTTGTAGAGCTTTCAACTAATGCATGGAAGGATTCGCTTAGTTTTTTGTCTGACAAAGCCCATTTTGTTAAATGGGGAGGAATATGGCTGACTTTTTCCAAATTTAGGAACTGGTGTGATAAACATTAGGGAAAGGGAATGGATCTCAAAACACTGGGAAATGGTTATTACCAAGTAGTCTGCCCAACAGTCTAGGATAGAGATTGGATAATAGAGAATGGGCCATTTTTTCTAGAAGGAAAAGGTTTAAATATCTCAGTTTGGAAACCTAATTTTAACCCATGTGAAGCTCTAGTTGAAAAATCCCTCATCTGGATAAAACTATCAGGCCTTCCTCAAAACTATAAGGATACGAAGATGCTGAAATAAATAGGTGACCATCTGGGTGAATTTGTAATGACCTAATAATTTGTTGACCCCTCTGATTTCAGCTTGGTTTCTAGGCTATGCATCAAATGACAACCAATCCACAAACTTCCTGACACACTAGAGATTAAAATGGGGATGAGGATATGGAAACAAAAAATAATGTTGGAGGAAGATATGGAGTCATGTGCAAAATGCTCTATCAAAATTCATCCAACAGGCTTTTGCCAAAAAGAAAACAAAGGCAAAGTTGTGATGCAACACCATCTAGAGAAGAAGATAATCAGAATGTCAGAAGGCTTTCATGGAGAACATCTATGGAATGAAAAAGATTGGGAGATTCAATCCCTTATAAAATGTGGAAGACAGTTTGTAGAGGCACTTTAGATGGACAAATATGATTCGCAGAAGAATGCAATTGATGAGTCTTTTTTCTCTGATACACACTCCTTTGGACTTTATAAAAGAAAAAATGGGCATAGGAATTTAGGAGAAGATCAGCCTTTGACTATAACAGGGGGTGCAGATGTCAACTCAGAGAGATGTGCTCCAGAAGTGGAAAGGATTATGGAGGACACAAGGGTGGATGTAAACAAGCCTATATCTTTGGAAGATAGGGCTTCTACTAAGGAAGAAAAAAGCCCAGTAGACCAGAACAGAGAGAACAATGCTCTGGAAATATGCCTAGTGGAGCGAATGATGATATCCCCTTCAAACCCAATGACACATGTGGAGGATCCCCTTATCCAGAATAACTAGGAGACATCTATAGCCCCTGGCCTTGAAAGCTTTCTGAATAATTCAGAAAGGATGGTTGGAAACACAAACCCTCTTATGGAGGACCCAGTCTTCAAAGACATTCAAATCTCTCCAATAAGAAACCTGGAAAGCTCCTTTCAAGGTGTAAAAGATAGTGGAGGGGATCTTTTAGAGTCAGAATATGGTTTTGAGTCATCATGCTCCCAAGATGGAGATGATGAATTGGGCCTTTTAGCCCTAGCTGGAACTCATGAAAGTGATCTTTGGAGATGACCCTAGCTCTTCAATCAAAAGCCAGAGTGGGAGAGAAAAAGAAAAGAGGCACAAAATCCAACAAGGCTAAATTGGAAATGGCAGGAAATGTTGCAGGCCAAAGCAAATTAAGATCGGGAAGAGGCTATGCCTTTTCCCAGGGGCAATGAGGACCCTATCTTGGAATGTCAAGGGCTGCAATGCCCCTAATAAGATATGCTTGATCAAAAGATGCCTTGATCAAGTGAGACCGAACATTTTTCTAATACAGGAAACAAAGATCAAAGATGAAGATGTTAGTGCTTTTTCTAGGAAGTTTCAATCCTAGAAATGCAGTATGGTGGGAGCTCAAGGTGCCTCTGGAGGCCTTGCAACTCTTTGGAAGGAGTCAGTGATGGATGTGGTAGTTATTAGAGCCACTCGGTGGTGGCAGTGGTTGAAGATTAAATCAATGCAGCTTCAAACAAGTTTTTTCCTCATCAACATCTATGGGCCCAATAACACAAATATGAAACTGCAAGTGTGGGATGAGCTGTCAGAGATATTGTGGAATGATAGTGAGAATCTGTTTATCCTTGGAGGAGATTTTAATGCTCTACTCTGCCCTTTGGATAAAATGGGTGGCGTACGTTGGAATAGGCAGAGCCAAAGAGACTTTGGTTCTTTTGTCATGAGTTCAAGACTAATTGAGATTCCCTTTAGAACGGGGGAGTTCACCTGGACTAATAGAAGGAGTGGTTTTCTAAATATCGCTAAAATATTAGACTAGTTTTTTATATCTGGAGACTGGTCGGAGAGTCATTGGAATAGTGTTGTAAAGATTCTACCTATCACGGGATCAGATCATTATCCCATTTGCCTTAAAATTCAAGAAGACAATGCCCCGAAGAGATGCCCTTTCAAGTTTGAGGCAAAGTGGCTTTGGGATAGAAACATAAGAAATTTAGTTGAATAGTGGTGGAAGCACAATTCAGACAGTCTAGGTAACAAAGCTTTCATTTTCTTCAAAAAACTTCAGTTTTTAAAGGAATAATTTAAGAGATGGAATAGAGAAACTTTTAGGAATATTTTCAAAGAAAAGGCAGAATTAGAAGAAGACTTAAAACCTCTACATGAACACATTATTAGCCAAGGAATGGATGAAGAATCCTTTAGAAAAGAGAAATTGTTAAGCAAAGGTTACTCAGAGGTGTTAACAAGAGAGGAAATCTTTTGGAGACAAAAATCTAGAGAAACTTGGTTAAAAGATGGAGATAGAAATACAAAAAAATTTCACACTTTAGTCAAAGTTAGAAGATCCCAAAACAATATTTTTTCTATAAAGAACAAAGAAGGGGAGACAATTTCAGATTTAAATCAGATAAACCGGGAGGCAGTTAAACATTTCTTAGAAATATTCAATGGAGTTGGAAACTAGGGAGAAGACATGTCTCAAATTTTGGGGGTCATTCCTTCAAGTGTAAAGGAAGATCACAATAAAAGGTTAATGGAGGCAATGTCAATGGAGGAGGTGAAGCTAGCTATTTTTGGTTTAGGGTCGGACAAATCTCCAGGGCCGGATGGGTTCCCAACCCTCTTTTTTCAAAAGTTTTGGGACATCCTAGCAGAGGGCATTTTAGGAGTTGTGGTGGAATCAAGGATGGGAGGGTTTGTTTTAAAGGACTTTAACAACACTTTCATAGCCTTGATTCCAAAAAAGGCTGAGGTAAATTCTTTTGATGACTTTCGCCTGATATCTCTATGCAACACCATCTATAAAATTATTTCTAAAGTTATGGCAAATAGACTAAAACCTGTTTTGGATTTAGTCATATCAAGCGAGCAAAGTGGATTTTCTCCAGGCATATCTATCTATGAAGGAATAATCCTTGCACATGAAGTTGTTCATTCCATTCGGACAACAAAGACCGAAAAGATGATGATTAAGGTGGATATAATGAAAGCTTATGATAAGGTGAATAGGGTTTTTCTCATGAAAGTCCTTTGGAGTTTTGGTTTCAGCAAGGAGTGGATAGCGTGGGTGAAAAGTTGTATTAGCTCCCCTAGATTTTTAGTCATTATAAATGGAAGCCCTTAGGGTGTTTTTGAGTCTAAGAAAGGCATAAGGCAAGGGATCCCCTCTCTCCATTTTTGTTCATCATCATGGCAGAAGTGCTTGGGCATTTCATTTCCAAGAAATGGGAAGAAGGAGTCTGGAAAGGTGTTCAAATTACAATAGGAGTGAATCTTATAACACATTTGCAATTTGCAGATGACACCTTTCTAGCTGGAGATGCTACAGCAAGGGAAGCTCGGGTTATGAAAGAGACCCTGGATATTTATGAAAAAGCTTCAGGTCATAAAGTAAATTGGAATAAATCTGAAATATTTTTTTTCAATACTAAACCTTGTAAGCAAAGGGGAGTTTGCAGAATTCTAGGCATGAAAGTGGGGTCTCTTCTAGGTAAATATTTAGGAATCCCCTTCTTTGGAGGCGCAAAAAAATCGGATTTGTGGAAGAATCCAATTGATAGCTGTATTAATAAAATGGATGGGTGGAAAAGTAGAAGGCTCACATCAGTTGGTAGAATTTTAATGTTGAAGACTGTAGTGTCAGCTATACCTATTTACTCTATGATGTGTTTAAAAATCCCCAAAAAGGTTATTAATTCAATTCAACAAAGGATGAAAAAATTCTTTTGGAATGGGGCAAATGATCAGGAAAAAATTCCATTATTGGCATGGGATAAAATATGTCAGGCAAAGATTAGAGGGGGTGCTGGTTTGAGAGACTGGCATAAAATGAATACTGCCTTAGGGGCTAAACTAGTGTGGAACATTTACACTAATCCAAATTAGATGTGGGTTTAAGTGTTGAGAGCAAAATATTTGGATTCTCCAGAGGATCATAGAGTATTCACAATTTGCAATCCCCCTAAAGGGTCTGCTATTTGGAATTTCATAATGGATTGTCATAGGGTGGTCACGGATCATTTAACATGGCAGATTGGTAAAGGGACAAAAGTTAAGTTTTGGGAGGATTCATGGGTAGGTTTCTCAGTAATAAGAGAACTAGGAGACTTCTCAGAGAAAAAGGATCACTTGGTGCAACTTTGGGGAGATAAAGTAAAGGATTACATGAAGTGCATTGAGGGAGAAATTGGAAACGAATGGGTTTGGAAGGACCTTTTAACAACAGGTATATCGGCTTAGTTGCAGCAAAGGCTCAGAGATGTTTTGGATCAGAGGAAGATCTTTCTTATAGGCACAAAGGACAAAGTGATTTGTTGTGGTGCAAGGGATGGGAAATATTCAGTTAAATTGGGCTACCAATTTTTGGAAGGGAGGAGAACCACTCAAGAGTATGGGACCTTTTTTGGAGCAAAGAGTGCCTCCCGAAAGCTGGTGCCTTTGCATGGTTAGCTGTCAAAGGTAGAATCCTAACAGGGGAGAGAAGAAAGAGGATTGGCTTTGTGGGCTTGACCAAGTGTGTGATGTGCAATAAATCAAAGGAGTTGGTAGATCATTTGCTTCTGAATTGTGAGGTAGCACAGAGGTGTTAGTTTGATCTTCAAGGGAATTTAAATTGGTAGGGTCCTCTTCAATGTTCCCTAAAAGAGGTTTCTGAAAGTTGGCCGAGGCAACCAAGTAAGTCGACCCTCTCAAGTGTCTAGAAAGTTAGCCCCTTTGTAGTAATATGGGAGATCTAGAAAGAATGTAATCAAAGAATTTTTCAGGATAAGGCTGAGGATGTGAGGAGGCTACTGCTAAGAATCAACAGGGCTATTGAAGAGGTTGTAGGCTCAGTTGCTTCACAAGCTTTCTCAGTGACCACCCCCTTCACCTTAATGCATAGGAATATGCAAAAATCCTGGTCGAGAATTAAATTCAGGCATGGATCCATGGAAAACAAGGGGCAAAGTAAGAAAGTACTGGAAGCTCGATGGAAGCCTCCAGAGAAGGGTTGGTTTAAAGTAAATTTTGACAGGGCAACTCAAACTTCCAAAAGCTTAGCAGGAGCAGGTTTTGTGATGTAGAATGATAATGAAGATTTAATTAAATGTGGAGCCAAAAGACTTAGGAAGAGCATGAACAATGAGGCTGAAGTGCAAGTAGCCCTTCTCACGGTTGGACTAGCTAGAAGCCAAGGTGTTCACAATCTCCACCTTGAAGGTGTCTACCTAATTATAATCTAGGCTATAATGAATGGAGAGATCAAAGCGTGTCATCTTCAAGGCTTCACTACTATGATAAGAGAGGAGTTAATTTTTTTTGAAAATTTCAAAATTAGTCATATTCAAAGAGAAGGCAATCAGACTGCTGACAAACTATCCAAATGGGCTCTGTCTTTTGATTTAGATGGTGAAGTTAAACTAGAAGACTTCCAAGGGATCACATCACTGGGAGATTTGACAGTGCAATGAGTGGATGTCAGGTGTGGGACGGGTGATGTCATCTTGCAGCAAAACTAGCGTGGCTCCCTCTATGGGAAATTTGATTTGAAATCTTGCAAAGGTTAGGAAATGATGATCCTTTAAATTTTTGCAACAAAAGTTGGAAGTGGCGGCTTTTATGGGATGCTCAACTTGTCATGATGTCCTTCTTCTTGGAAAACATTAAAAGCTTTCATAAAGATAAGTGAGCAAGTTAAGATTGAGGGCAGATGTAAGGAACCCCCAAGGATTTTAGAGGTGTGTTGACATGATTAGAAGGATGGCAAGTCACATCAACAACCAAGACTTGTGCATGGCCTATAAAGCCAGGGGCTGTTGTGTAAATTGGGGTAAAGTGAGAAGTGAAGAAATTTGAGAATTTCTAGGAAGATAGGAGGATAATTTACAAAAGTTAGGAAGCTCACAATTCAAAACCATGGAGGCAAACTTCACAGTAACCACTAAAAAGAAGCAAAAGGGATTTAAAGGAGTTGTGAGTAGAGATAGAATGTCGGGGTAGTTAAGATTCAAGGATGCAAAGATGATCAACATGATGATGGAGGTAGTGGTACCGTTTTTCATGGAGAATGTCTCAAGGTGGAAGGTGAACTTGGATATTATTTCAATGGTAATAGCTTGGGGTTTGGAAACTAGTGATCACACAGAGACAGTTAAATGGGCAGTTACATCCATTTTTGAAGATGCAATGCTTGAAGGTTTGGACTCCATTTTGGAATGGGCGGTGCTTGGGGTTGGTTTTGATTACTCTGAGGGCTTTGCAGAAGTTAAGGATGCTAATGAATTTGACATTGTTTCTTTCGCCTGGTGGATTGGGAAAGTTGACAAGGAGGCCTATGTTTTGGAAAGAGTGGGAGCCTGGGAGAACCTAAAGAGGATTATTCTAAAGCATGAGAAGGAAGACAACAAGATGACATGGGCATGGTCAGAGGTTCCTAAAGGCAAGTGGTCAGGGGTGAGGAAATGAAGAGCTTCTGAGGCAAACTTCACAGACGATATTGGAGCAGCTCCGAGTTAGACTAGGAGGAAGGTTAATGTATACAAATAAGTCTTTATTAGTGTAATAAGGTAGTAACAGTTGGTCCTTTACTATTTTTAGTTTTATAAAGAGGATTATAGATGCCTCTTTTTCTGCAAGTTTTAGTTGGGTCTGGGTGGTTTTTTTGGATATAGATGTTTTGGGATCGCATTTCACCCTTTGGGAAGTAGTGAGAGCTGGACAATATGGAAGGGATTTTTTTGTTTAGATGTCTTTGGATGTAAGGGTAAAGGTGATTATGGGTTATGTATGTAAGGAAAAGACTCTAATTGGGAAAATATGTAGTCTGGAAGCCCAAAATTTTCTGATGTAATTTCTCTATATTATAATGCAATAAAAAAATTTATTATCGACCAAAACAAACAAACATCTAATTCAGGAGCAGATCATAAGCAGTATTGAACCTCCAACTAAAAGGGATAAACCAAGGTCCAACAATGAAGCAATACCTAGCAAAAGACATATAGTAACATACCATAGTGTTCATCATGGGATCCAAGCCCCATAAAACAAAAACAACATGAATCGGTAAACTAACAATAAACCCTTATAAGACACTACACATGACTAGAATGTTTAACACCATAGCCCACTTGATGTAGCACATTGTTCCAATCATCTGTCAGGAACTTAAAGAGTTCCTTGTGAATGCTTTCTTCTTTGGTCATCTTTCCTAGAACCTTCTCCTACATAAGACATAGGAAGGTTGTAAAACTATGCATAACTCATAAACTAAACTTAACAATATTGTCCATCTTCTTTTCAAGGTTGAGAACCTTAGTCTTTAGCATTTGCAGTTCAACTTCTTGTCTACGAGTTGACCATCTATGCAACTACCACTAGTAGAAATCTCCTTAACATCCTCCCCTTACATTTTAATATCATTTGTTGGGTTCACCTATTCCTCCCATTTGCCATGAAAAGTATGTGTAGAACTATTGTTAGTAGATTTTTCAGGGTTATCATCGAAGTCAGCCCTACCAACTTCCACATTTTCCTCCTCCTCATTTTCCTTCCCCTATTCCTCCTCATTCCCCTTTGAATCATAATCCCACCAATCTTAACATTTTACCTTTACTATGGGAGGCCAACCTGTTAGACCTTCGTCTACCCTCATTCTTACTATTGGTCTCCCTCATCTCATCCTCCTCCACACTCGACTCTTCCAAAATGGTGGTTCTTACATGATTGCCAGTAGTTTTGCCTTTCATTTTGTTTCCCAGAGACTTTTGATCTTTTGAAGCACATACCTCAATAATAACTACACAGGCAGAAAGGGTTTTTGGAGAGGTAGAAATTGCAACCCCAAGGTGACGAATACATTATTTTTTGCTAGGGCGAGGGGTGTCAATTATGGGAGCAAGAGGGGGGGCCTCAAACTTTGGGTTTCCAACACCAAAATGTTTTTAGGCAAACACAAAACCAAATGGAAGGAATAGAGCCTATAGATAAGACCCTGGTGCAAGGGCATGGGTTTTTTCCCCTGATTTTTGGTGGGATCAACAACTTCCTTAACAAAATACTCCAAGGAATGTAATATATAAAACAGGAAGGAAATGAGATCATGATTTATAAAATGATTTAGGAGTGGCAAGTGATAAAAATGATAGATCTTAAAATGGCCCTCCAAAGAAAAGAAAAAATATTACCATCAAACATGCCAATTTTCATGGGTCAAGCAACTCCTCTTTGGTGTATCCACCCTGTAACTTAACCAGACCTTCCTTCCCTCTAAAGAACCTATTGAGACTCTCATTTTTCACTACATGACTCATCCTTTTCCACTTTCTTCCTTCCATGGGAAGTCCAATGGCTTCCGCAATCACCTCCTCTCTAATTTCAAAGGAGATACCACCCAACGTGACTCTTTTGTTATTCCAGGATGTAGAAAACTGCATAAACATCTCTTCATCAATCCCTAAATCATGTGTTCCATATACTCATCAACCCTTCTCTCCTTTAAAATATGCCACATGATTCATTATTTCTAAATTCATCCAGTTTATTAGGCTCATATCAAACCCAATCTCCACCCATTTTGAGCACAGTCGAGAGAACATGAACAAGGCTTCTCCACATGACTAGAATGAAACTTCTAAAGTTTCTATAGAAAATGGCCACAAAAAAACTAGTAGTTAATGAAAAACCCAAAGTCGTGCGAGCCAACTGGGTTATGATTGCAGTTGCATCCATACTTGACCCACCACTTGTGCTAATTGCACATTGAGTAGTGTGATACGATGGTTAGATTATTTTCATGGTCCTTCTTTCTATAGGAGTTAAATAATTATTTATTACCCAAGCAACCACGCATCATGCTAGAGGAATGCTAATGCATCATAACGTGGCAAACTATAGTGATCACATGACAATTGCAATCCACCCCATGCCTCATTAGAAAAAGGAAATTACTACTAACAACATGACCATTCAAAACCGAATGAAGAGCCCAATTAGTCGTCTTCGAGTCCACATCATCCAACGTCTACTTAGTCCCTTATTCAAAATTTCCCACCATCAACTTTTATACATGCAAGCCCATAGCCATAACACAATTATGTGTTGCGGAACCCAACTCCAATAGAGGAAATTACCCATGAGAATCAGTGGCTCGACACTCTCCTCTCAAGAGTAATTGAACATTACCTGAGAGGGAATCATTTTTCCTCCAATATCTCAACCCTTCCATTTGGAGACCTAACATCGCCATAGCATCGACCACCATGTTACCTTCTTTGTAGACATGTTTGATTTCAAATAACTCCAGCCATAGAAGGAGATTGTGAATATCTCCAACAATCTCTTTGATGGACCAATTAATCATGTACAAACCATTGACAACATCAATTATAAGCTTAGAGTCTCCTTTAATGGCCAAATCCCTTAAACCAATTGGAAGGGCAATTTTTAGCCCCCAAAGCAAGGTCATCCCTTCAACCTGCTTGTTTGTATATCCTTTCACTTTCCCATTGTAGGCCACCACAATCTCCCCTGAAAGCATCCTTATAACTCCCCTCGCAACAACCATGCCCTAGAATTGCCTTGCAACACCATCAAAAATCAACTTATACCACCTAGTTTTAGGTTGACACCACCAAGTGTTCTTCCTCTTCATCCTTTTTGAATTGTCAAATTTGGCATAAGAGCCAGGTAATCCACAATTTTTAGAAACTATATCATCAAATTGCAAAGGTAGATAGGATGGGCAAGGATAGCTAGTAACAAAGAGGTTTTCAATGAGCAATTTGGAAAAGGATCTAAAGACCTCCTTGATAGGTTTTCCAACTCATAAAAGATCATATTGTTTATTTCTTTCCATATACTCCAACCAAAATGCGGTGGAATCTTCTTCCATAATTGTTTACCAAGGGGGTTACAAGAAGGCCCCATCCACTCCATGATTAATTATTGTAAGTCTCCATTTACGACCCTGGGAATATCCATCTTTTGAAGCACCATACCCCAAAGGGTTTTAGTGAAGGTACAATGGAGCAATAAGTGGGGGATGTTTTCCTCTTCTTGTTTAAATAAAACACAACGGTTGGAAAATGGAATCCCTACTTAGTTAGATTGTCTTGGGTGAGATTCTAAGAACTTTGTTATGTAAAGTGGTCCACCAAAAGAATTTAATTTTGGGAATTAATTGAAAGTTCCAAGCCAGTCTCCATCACTTAGAGGCATTGTTATCTTTGAGGAGAATATGGTAAGAAGATCTGACAAAAAAGTCACCTCTAAGATTCATTCTCCAGATGAATCTATCCTCCTTGTGGAATAGAGGAATCCTAGTCTGTTTTAGCATTTTTTGCAACTCAAGAGCCACCTACAACAAATGGGGTTGATTTGGGTAGCACTGAGAAATATCCTTCCAAGATATGTTGGGAGCAATGTACTCCTTGAGCCACTATCCAAAAAATGCCTTAGCACACCCACAGATGTCCCTAAAGGATTGATGCAAAGCAAAAGGTTTATCCCCTAGATAGGTCTCTTCCCAAAAGTGGATGTTGCCCCGATTCCCGATCTGCCACAATAAGCTAGATTGAATAGTATTCCTATATTTGAGCATATTATTCCAGATCTTAGAACCACTAGGGAATCGATGAGTTTGTAAAACCCTATAAAACATCTCATGGTTTAAATACTTAGCACTAATTATATTTCACCATTCATCCTTATCGAGGGCCAAGAATGTATGTTATGGATCAGGCTTGAATCACATGTACTCACCAAGGCCTAAAAGCAATATACCTAGGATGAACTATGATGCACCTAGTTATTAAATGTAACAAATCATTGTAAAAAATGTGTAAAGTTAAGGTAGAATAACTCATTTCTCTGCATCATTTTTGGTATCAAAGCCTAAAGATCTGGGCAAGGGAAGCTTTGGAATTTTGTGTATTGTTTTTAATAGGTTGAAGTGAAGAATTTGAATGCTAAAAGATTAGGTAGTAAGGAAAAGGAAAGAAGACCTAGGTGAGGTATCACAAGAAGCATTCAAGAAAAGAGAAGAGATGGCAAGATGCAGTAGAAGATGAAAATCCATAAGACAAAAATCAGACGAAGAGTTTGATTGGAAAATAGCAATTCGAACGAAAAATGGAACAGTATCTTAAGGACATATACTGGTATCTTGAGGAAGCATACCAAGAAAATGTTTTCCATTGGCCAATGAGAAAGAAGGTGAAGTGGCCCATAAAGATGATTAATCAGAGAAGAAGAAGGCAAAGGATGATTGCCTTGAGAAAAGAAGAAAAGAACATTGGGAAAACCCATAGGGGTGTGAAAAATGAAGAGTTGCCAAATGAGCCATAGGACAAGGAGGTGAAGCAGCCAAGAGAACAGTATGCACAGGACAAATATTAGAAAGAAGGGAAATAGGAAGAAGTACAAACACCACTTGAAGTAGAGACCAATGCAGAGACAGTGAGGGAAGATATCAAAATGCCTATTGTTGATCCTAAAGAAAGTTTTGCATTAAAAACATATTCTCTTGAAAACATAAATATTTTGAAGAATAATGAGGAGAAAAGAATGTATGGCAAGTCACAGGAGGTGAATGAAGAAGTGAAGTTTGAAAACAAAGAATATGATTTATTTAATATGTTTGTTCCTTGTGTAGGTAAAGAAGACAAAGTGGATGAAGGAGAAGATAAATCTCCAATAAACCGTGGCTATATAACGCTAAGTTGGCCTTGGCACAAGAAGCTTGTTATTGGATTGGAAAAAACAAGTGAACTAGTTGACACAAATGTAGTTGAGATCTGGTAACATGAGCACAATGCATGTATGCAAAGGAATTGGAAGAGAAGAAAGAAGATTCATATTTGAGATGGAACTCAAATTTCTTTTCTATGGGGAGTATGACGCAAGGACATCAAGAGCCTCATAAGCATGCATTATGCTACTTTTTTATTTTTAGTGTTTTTAGGTGTTTTTGAGTCTAATAATGTCCTTTGAGACCATTTGGGATCATTCTGATACATTTTGGAAAGTTATAGGTCATTTGGTCAAAAATTGTAAAAGTTGCTACAAAATTGTTAATATTGCAACAAAAGTTGTCAAAGTTGCTAACAAAGTTGTCAAATTGCTGTAATTGTTAAAATATGGTTATATGGTGGTTGTAATAGTTGTTTAATTATGGAGAATTTATAAATGTACCCTCCAACTCGAGTTCCAAGGTTGGAGAGTGATTGAATGAAAAAAAACTTCATTTTGGCATGTTAAACTTGTATTTTTTTTAGTGCAGCAGCCTGAAATTCTCTTGGTACAGACTTGTACGGATAGACATAGGCATGAAAACAATGGAAAAATTGGGGAATTTTTTTCAAGTTCAAATTATTTTTGTTTGATTTGATTTCATTGTTTTTTGCAAAAGTTATGGAAATTTTACAAAGTGTAGTCCTGTTATTAAACTAGGGTTTCCAGTTTTTGGAAAAAATCCATAACTTTCTTTTCCAGCATTAGATCTTGATGAAAACTGGAGAAATATTTTGTATTTATGTTATCTTAAATCTCACCAAAAGTACTTTCTTATTTATTTGTTTTGCAAAAGATATACATGATTATTCGTACATTGCAGGTTGTTGTCTTGAAAAAAAAGAAGCCAAATCAAGGAGCGTTTGATGTTTTAATGTTGTGCTTGGGATTGATTAGTGAGAGTATTTGGTGTAAAGGTATAAGTACATGGTATAAGACTTTGATAGACCTGTATTTGTATGGGAATTATCCAAATAGGGAAAGTGTTGTCATGATGGCTATGTGAAGATAAAGTTCAATCCTTGGCATTGAGGATTTGACATGTTAATGCAATATTTGGGTTGTTGAATTGTAATAAGTGTATTGGGAATTGTCAAATACAAATAAGGATATTTGTTCAGTAAATTTTGAAGGAGTTGGACAATGGTAACAAGAGTATGCCCTAGTATACCTAGGGGTAAGATGACTAGGAAAGAGCACCTAAGATGCATTTGGGTTGCATAGATGATATCATTGTGATTATTTTTGTACTTGTTTTATTTTAAGTTATTTCTCTGCATCAAACTTCCATCCATTTTTTTCCATGAGGGTCTTGTTGAACAAAGACACTTTTCTAATTCCCAAGCCTCCTTAGTGTTTTGGGAAATAAACCTCATCCCAATTGATAGGAGCCAATATCTTATTTTCTTCCATGTCAATCCATAAGAATGTCTTTTGAATTCTTTCTAGTTTCCCTGCCATGGAACCTGAAATCTTGAACAGGGATAGGAAAAAAATAGGTATACCTTGCAGAGAGGTAGGAAGGAGTTAAAGTTTCCCTTCACTACTAAGCAATTTACCCTTCCAACCAACTCAATTTATTTTGAATTCTTTCTAAAATTGAGCTCCAAAAGGTATTAGAAACCTCCTTAACCATGAGAGGCAACCCTAGATAGACCCCTGAGAGAACAACACTTTGACAGTCCAGGATAGTTTGGATTTTGTGTTGCAGCCTAGGATTTTGTGTTGCAGTAGTAAATGTTGCTCTTATCATAGTTTCTATGTTGACCTAAAGCCTCCGCATATTAATTAAGGAAATATTTCCATTCTCAAGCTTCTACCACTGAAGCCACACCAAACAAGATGGTATCACCCACAAACTATTGTAGAATAACCAATGGTATAGAGGAAGCATGCTTAACCCCTTGCAACTTTCCCCTATTTACAAGACTTAGAAAATTTATTCCAAGCACCTCAAAAAGAATAATGAACAAGTATGGGGATAGGGGATCCCCTTCTCTTATACCCCTAGTTGCCAAAAGACCCCCTAGGGACTCCATTAACTAGCACATAGAACCTCACTATCGTAACACATTCTCTAATTAAACTCATTATTCTATACCGGAATCCAAATTTCCTAAGGACTTTAAAAAGAAGTTCCCAATTGACTCTATCATACACCTTAAAGATATCAAGTTTGAGGACCATCCCCAATTGATGACACTTTCCCATAGAATGAATAATTTCATGGGTGGAAATCACAACATCAAGAATTTGCCTTCTAGGTATAAATCCTTTTTTATTACAGTTGATGAAACCATCAAGAAAAGGTTGTCTTTTTCACCAAAATCTTAGAGAATATTTTATAGACTTTATTACATAAATTGATGGGTCTAAAGTTCGGGAGTCTTTGGGGCTCTTGTATTTTTGGAATCAAGACAATGTAAGAATTGTTCAGATTTTTCAGCAGTTTTCAAGTCTGAAAGAAGTCCTTAGCTACAATGATCACATGAAAACCCATAATATCCTGAAACTCCTAAAAAAAATTTGGATAAAAGCCATCAGGTCCTGGGGATTTATAAGCCCCCACAGAAAATATTGCATTCCTAACCTCATATTCAGTAATTGGGGCTAGAATCAGTGCATTATTAGCATCATCTAGAGCATTGGGAAAGCACTGAAGCAACTAGTCTTCCAACAACAAGTTCTTGACTCTATTTCCTTCCCTAAACATGTTACAAAAGTAACTTGAAGGTAGGATTCCCAATTGAGTATCATCCTTGATTTCTTGGTTCAATTCATCCTTGGGACTTAAAATCACATTTCTCCTCCTATGTTTACTAACAGACTTGTGGAAGAAGGCCAAGTTCCTATCACCCTCTCTTAGCCATTGCACCCTAGACTTTTGTTTCCAATAAATTTCCTCCTATTTTTTATTTTCGTTCCACTTTCCTCTTAGAGTTTCCTCTGCCTTATGAGTAGACTCTAAGGAATCATAGCCAATCTAGAATTAATTTTTTTATTCTTAGCAAAAATGTTGCCAAACATTAATTTATTCTAGCCTTTCACATTCTTTCTTATAAAATCAAGTTTCTAAGCAACCCTATACATAGGAGCTCCCTAAATTGGAGTACTCCACTAGTTATCAGAACTCTAGATGCGTTGTCCACATGATTTCATAGTGGAATGGGATGCATCCCCTAATAGGTGTATCAATCCATTTTAATATAATGGGGTTATGATCTCACATAGTCTTGGGGAGAGCACATAGAGTTGCATTATAACCAATGTCCCAATTGGATGAGACCAAAACTCTGTCTAGTTGAACCTGAATGAGGTGCTCCCCTTCCTATGATTAGACCAAGTGAATGACTACCCCATTAGGTTTATATCAAGAAGTTCATTCTTGCTAATAAAGTCTGTTGAATGTACTATGCCTTCTAAATAATCAAATTGACCTACCATTTTCTTTGAGGCAAAAAGAGGGGATTTAAAATCACCCACAACCATCCAATAGGAGTCCTGATCATGTTGGTGTTGTCACAAAGGATGCACACACTTTTGCAAAGAAAATCAATACCAATTCTTATGCAATCATGTGCAACATGGAAATGAAACTCGAGCTATGGGTAAACTCAAAATGAGAGACAAATCTTTGAGTTATGGGTCAGATCCCTTTGAGTGCCTCCTAAAACTAATGATGGCGATGGAAAAAAGTAAGAAATGATTGGAAAAACTAAAAAATTGAAACTATTCTAGGAGGTGATGCACCAAACTATGATGATAAAAATTGCCATGACTCACAAAAATCTATTAGAAACTTTGCCTAAACAAGGTAATTAACTTTCCAATCACATGACCATTTCTTAGAAAGGTTAAGTATTTAGTAAACTTGGAAGGAAATTTTATTCAACAACACAAATTTATCAAAAACCCTGCAACACAAACTAAGACCTGTGATACTGAAAAGCAATGATGCATGAACACTAAGGAGATGAAAGATTCAAGGATTTAGATGAAACACAAAAAATAGTTCTATCAAATCTGTCATGAACAAACACAATCATAAAGGCAAATCCATGAAATTCTACCTATAAAAGGAGTCTTTTGCAAATAACAGAACTGAAAACAATGTTGTAAATCTCTCTATATCAATGAATGAGCTACAAATCTCTGAAAGTTTTCTTAAGGCAAGAGAATAACAAAGGCAAGAACTGAGGAAAAAGATAACAAGCTTTCCTTTGTATACAACAATAGGGAATGCAACCCTATAAAGAAGAAGTGCACTCTCCAAAAGCAAACTCAAGTTTAAAATCTGAGCTTAGAGGAAAAGCCTAAAAAATAGGTGCCAAATCTGCTTGAAAAGATGCAACAATACTACCAAAATCCCCTCAAGTCAATGTGTAACCAAAAAGATCCTCAAAATGGCCTCACACAGTTGCTAACCACCTAAACTCTACTATGATCTACTACTAAAACTCTATCATTCTTTGTCATATGCATGTGTGTGTAAGGGGAAAATAAAACAAATATTTAAAGTGTAGTCAACATGACTTTTACTTTTAATATCTATTGTGTATGCATGATTTCGTCCCTTATTATGTCTATATAATAAATATTAAAAGTTATTTATAAGAGCATCACTTTAATATTTATTTTACATTTCAGTTATGCATGTATGCATATGATAGAAAAAAATCTTTTAAGTGCAATTCTTCAATTAATTATTTTATTTAAAATAAATAGAAGTATTTTTAAATAAAGATTTAAAAAAATCTTTATATTGCTTTTTATTTTTACTTCTATTTGTGTAATAAAATAATTAACTACTATTTATTATAATAATAATGGTATATATACATATGATTCTTTAATTTCAATACAATTATTAATATATAAAATATAATAATAAATAAAGCAAGTTAAATGCATTTAATAAAAATATGGGTTTAAAGCCCCCTCGGCTAGCAAGACTAGGACATAAAATCCTAGTGGGAGAGCATACAGCTCGACCACCACTTGACAATAAACAACAACTTTTAAAAATAAAACAAATCCCATCATAATTCCGATAGGAAATTAGGGCATGGAGGTAAAAGCTTTTTTGAAAGCCTTGAAATCACTTTATCCTTTGCATCTTTTGTGTCTCCCCAGAGAAGATTATAGCAACGACCGTCGTGCATCTCTTTTGGATTTTCGAACTGAGTCTTTAGCTGAGGGTATTTTAGCATGAATATCAAACTAGAACTCTCTTAGTCGGGTATGAAATAATTTGTTTTCCTCTGTGCGAAAGAAATAAAGTAGGAAAAATGCCTTTCTCATGAATAATTTTTAGGGTTTTTCTATATATCTTATGTTGCATCCCTCTCTTTATTTTATGGCAAGCTATTTTCAAAATTTGTTTTAAATTATGTACACATTAGGGTTTCTTATGAAAATTCCTTATGCATGCAAAATTTGAAAGCCAAAATTGGAATATCCTAGTGATTTTCTTCATATGCATACCTATATTTAGGTTTCTGGATGAAACCCTAAACATAGATATGCACTGTATTTGAACCTTCGACTGTTCTTTCTGTTCTTGCTTTCATATTTAGTGTCGCTATGATGATATTATGTGTACAAATAGGGATGGCTGCCAATGGTGACTGTTGCTATGGATTTTGAAGGCCTTTAGTCATCTTTTCATGTGTATTATTATCATTTCTTATTCATTGGTATTTTTGGAGATGATTGTTATCATATGCAAGTATGGGATTGCTTTTCTTTGTTAATACTTTTTATAAATTTTGCAACCATGATTTATACTAGGTCTCATGGTGACCATCTTCAAGTGGACTTTATCTTTTATCACATCCCGTCTTCAAATCTATCTTAGAAGAAAACTGTATTGTCCCTTTGGCTATCTCAGAGTTTATAACAATCTTAGATTTTGAATTGGTTGTATAGCTCCAATCATTATGTTGTTTGCTTATTGAGATTACCATATCATTCTTTCACACAATTATATGGCATATGGTTGTTTAAGACTTTCACAAAGGTTTCAAGGCTTTCACTTTTAATATGCCCTTCACAAACTCTGATTTTGGATTGTCTTTAATTGTGGAAGTCTCATTTGAATATATTGCTATCTGGTTGTCAAATAAAAGAATTGGTTCTTGAAATTTGTAATGAACAGTGATAATAAGCATTGTCATGTGTGTTTTTCACTGTGGAGATATGCTATGATTGTCTATTTGCCTTTCTCTATTATGATTGTCAATGACCTTGATTTTCCATTATAGCTGTTAAAATGTGTTTGATTGGATTGATATAAACCCTATACTTTTTGTGCGGCTATCAAACTCATAGAAAAATATTCTTAGGCTGTACTTATAGATGCATTGTTGTAACTTGTCATTTCAGCTATATCTTTTCATTATTTGACCTGTGGATGCCCTTGCCTATGTAATATATGTGCTCCATCAAGGGTTTATGATTGCTTTGGTGTCTTATAGCTATAATATCTTTGTATAAGAGAGAAATCTACAATATTTACTGTGATTATAGAGTCTTTTGACTGTCAAAAGTTGATGTGTTGACCAATTATTGAGTTGGTATTGTGATCACTATTTTGCTCTTCTTAACTGCAATATTTTCTATGATTTCTGGGCTGCTACAGGTATGGATCTGCTCACTAAGATACATGATTTCATTGATTTTTGCTACTGTTAAGTGTGAAAGGGATACTCCTCTGTCACAAAATATTATTATTTCTGTAGCTGCCTCTAACATTATCCTTGGCATGCAAGCTCAAATAGAACTTTAAAGATTATTTCTCACACTGTCTTTGTCTTTAGATTTTGCTGTCATAAAGTCATCAAAACTTGTTGCTTGTCAAAATTCTTATGATTACTATGGGGAATATCTTTTTCCTGACTTCTATATGGGTTGTGATGTTAACAGGGAATGGATATCATTACCATTTGATCATTGAGTTATCACTTTAACTATGTTACATGTCTTTTAATCTGTGTATTTCCATAAGAACCTTTTTGAAACTACACCTTTGTTGTCTTTTGTACTTGTCTTTATGAGTGAATGGTTGCCTTGTACTATATTGTGACTGCACACCTTGAATTCATGGTCACTTTATAACTGGTATTGGGGTTATTTATCTTTGTTATAAACTAAACTTGTTATTCCTTATGACTGCTATTGATTTAGAAAGCTAAACTTTCCTTCTGATACTATTATAATCAAAATTATTTACTCTGTATAGACTACTTTGTCAATGTTCATTTGACTGTATTTGTAGTTGTAGCTACTTGTTTTGGATTATTGTACATTTATTGATTGTTTTGACAGTGAATAACTATCTTGTTGTCTCTATGCTTCTAATACTTTGGAATGCACTATTTTGTTTGAGATCTTGACTTGTACTTTGGATGAGCTAAGTTCGTTGTCCTGTATTGTGCATCCTTTAAAAGTGTTATTATCTCTGTGACAACAATTTCATGTTGTCTTAAATTGATTTCTTTTCTATTTCATTGAAGATCTCTGTTATTGTCAGCTATGCACCATGGACTTGAAAAATTATGATATATATTTTTTAATGAGTCCTTCCAAGACTGTAAACAACTAACCATTATCCATTATTGGACTGATGCTCATGACGGATTGTGACTGTCAAAAGTTGCTATGAGAATATATAGTGGTCTTGGGTAATTGTCATATTTATGCATGTCGATTGTCCTTGGAGACCTTTATACCTTCATATCTTTAGATCCTCCATGATTTGTGTCTCAAAGCACTATATACTTGCCTTTACTCGTGTGATGGATTTAGTCACCCATTGACCATGGAATACAGTTTTATTCATTGTTGTCTATGTTGTCATTGGATTACAGTTTATACTATCATTGAATGACAATATATGGGACCATGGATACAACTGTGCTCCATGTTTGATAGCTAATTAGTGTCACCCTGTGAGTGCTGACTAGTATGCTGAGCTCAGCTCTTGTGGGAGCCCATTTTAACCCACATACTTGATATTTATGAGATGAAAACCTATCTTATACCTGCACAATGAACAAACAAGTTAGATAAAATAAGAAGCTCATGAAGCTTCTGATGACTTGTCACTTTGATCTCTGATTCTCTTGTTGTTCTGTTCTGATTCTTTCCATGTGTAGTCTGATATACATGTGTATGAGTAGATTTGTTAGATAATTTGAGATCCCAAGCTCTAACACACCTGTCTTTCACCTCTTGCAGGCACTCTAGGAGCACTAGGATTATGAAGACACAACAATGCAACTTGATCACACAAGCAGCTCATCATTGAAAGGAAATGACAAATCCCTTTTTCTCTCTCTTTTATTTATAAATATATCTACCATTATACTTATTGTACTTATTAGTCATACCCATGACTTGTGTGGGTCCTTACACATTTATGTAAATGAAAAAGCTTATCTCATATGCAGTTTTAGAAGTACATTATTGAAATACATTGCATCTAAAAAGAATTCTTCATTTGTATATTCAAATCTGATAAATGATGCAGTATAAAGAGAAAAAATTGTGTACCTTTCTTTCATTTGATGTGTAAGGCCGATCATAGGCCTAGTCAAATTTTGATGATTCAAAATTTAGATAATAGTCAAGGAAGAGATCTCATCCCAAAGCACAACATGACCAATCTGAGTGTCGGGGGCATACACATTAACAATACATCACGAGTTAGATTGAGAATCAAACCTAACAATTAAAGAACTGACTAAGGAAGAGATGAGAGAGCCTCTTAATTTCATAGGATCCCACATAGTGACAAGTCCCCTAGAAGCTCCATTAGCATTACTTATAAAAAAGGAGGAGCTCAAACAAATGAACCCTACAATAGTGTTAAAATAATTATTTGTCATCTTAACTTCTTGAAGCAACAAAATGTCAATTCTTTGTTTTAAAATATTAATTGGCAATTTCTCTTACCATTTCATTATTCCTTGTGAGTCTCTACGATGGGTGTCTAGTCTTTGGCTCTAGGCCCACATCAATCTTCTTATTTTTAGTTTTCCTCTTCTGTGTCATCCATCCATCATTGTTTGTTTGGGAAAAACTACTTGAGGAAGAACCGGATGAGGAGGAGGTTTTCCCCCTACTTGGAAAGGGTGCAATAGAGCCTATAGGGGGGGATCAAGAAGGCTCATTTTGCCCAGCAAATTTCCAATTGCCTAGAGTGATAAGAGTTGGTACCTCATCTCTAACTTTTCTAGAGGTTGGGGTTGAAGGGAGAGGGATCTCCCCTTCTTCCAAGGGTCCCATTTTCATAATGTTTCTCAACTCCCCTGTGGAGCCTTGACAAAGGGAGGAGGAATTTATCCTTCAATCAAGGTCCCATTTCCTTAGAAACTTTATAGCCTTCCTCCTCTGTAATGGTATTGTTAGGGGTTTCCATCCCACACACAACACCTTGTCCAAGGTTGTAGACATCGTGGACGAGCATATTTCCTTATGTTTTTAGAGGTTTTTATTGGGGGGAGCGCTTACAATCAAATATTAGGTGACCAGGTTTAGAATATTCTTTACAATAATCCATGGAATTCTCATAAACTATTGTTTGGGTCCAACTTCCCAACTTAGTTTGCAAGGTAATAAAGTTAGGGAGATTCTTATTAACAACAACCATCACACAAAAATGAGTAAAAACCAACTTGGATCTTGTTCTAGTCACCTCATTTGTAGACACATAATACCCAAATGTGCTACCAATCCACTGGAAAATCTGCTCATCCCAAAACTCAAGTGGGAGCCTTGGTAAGCGAACCCACACAAGAGCAATCTTGTTTAAATCTTCTATAGGATAAAAACAAGATTTCCACCTACAAAGAGAGATGGTGTTTCACGTAAGCCCATGATTCTAAGAGAACTGCTACTAGATCTTTCTCCGTAGTGAATTTGAACAAGAAGAGAGCGTTGAGCATGACACTTATTGTGACACTTCCCTTCAGCCTCTATTTTAGAGACACACATTCCTTACCATCTCAATAGTCAATTTGAAGAAGAATAATTTCCCAACTAGATTATTCTTCATTGAAGAAACAATGTGGTCCTCCAACAAATCCGATAACACAATAGTAGTGCCTACCTCTATTTGTAAGCACTTTGGGATAATATTAAGGTCAACTTGACTATGTGTCTCACCGACAAGTGCATTATTCCATCCATTGGATTTTGTGTTCTCCTTTGGATTCACATGCTCCAACTTATTAGAGTTAGCAACATTATCAATATTGTTCAAAATGGGGACATTAGAGTTCGCAAGCTAAGAATCAGCCATAACCAAAGTGGTGTCATCAAAAGAGGACCCTTTGGCAACAACTTGAAGAGATTACTTTGAAGCTGGTACAACCACAACATCTAAAGGAGGATTTGTAGGTATAGAAGCATGGCCCCCACCCTCCACGAACTCCATGTGTGAGGATCATAAACAAGTTTGAAATTTGAAAAAAATCGAGAGGGAAGTTGCAGAGCTCTCTACCAGTTCTTGTTTGTTTAATATTTTAAAAAAAATGTTAATTGTAAAAATATGCATATATTTTTTTATAATAAGAAATGATATTTCTTCTTACTTTCATGTGCAAATCAACTTAATTTTAAATATAATTTTTATTATAGATCGTAAAATTATAGAATTGACATCTATAATGTTAAAATTATATTTTTTATTTCTTAATTAAGATTATAAATTAAATTATAATTATAATTAATCAAAATACATTTAATTAATTTAAAGTAGGATTTAATCTGCTTGAATAAGAAATAGGATAAAAGTTAAAAAATATTTTATTTATATAAATATTTATTTTTAATGTTTATGTATATACACACATAACATACATAATATAATTCTAACTTATTGATTATTATTTTTGAAATTTTATCCATTATCATACATTGACAAATCTTCCTATCAATAAAATTATAATCTTGGTCTTAATTAATATTAATTTTTTTGTTTATATATTTTTTTTATTAAAATAATTATTAAGTAGAATTATATTAATTAAATTAAGAGTTTAGTCGTAATTATTATATATTATTCATCTTTTTTTTTTTTCATAAAAGTGGATGAGACCACTAAAATTATATTAAATCTTTAGTTTTTTTTACAAGTGTTTGGTTCAAAGAGCACTAAAGGGAAAGAACCAGTAAGAAAACCCTTCAATATTGCTCAAAAGAACATAAGCCTATCTACCCATTACAAAAAGCCCATAGGCATTCCAAATAAACCCCCCAGATACATTGCCAACCGCATTAGATATAAAGGAAGTTGTGAGAACCAGTCTAGAAGAGAACATCTCAAAATGGAGCCAAAGATGTCCAACAAAATTCAATGCCATCACCCCAAGAGCCAACCTATCTATACACCACAAGAATCCAAAGCTCTAAAGAAAACAAAACTCAAAGCCAGAAGAGAACCAAGAATAAGTGATCTTGCCAACACAAATATGGTGAGCAAACATAAACTAATCTAGATAAGAAGCAGAGAAGGATAATGAAAACCCTCAAGAAGGAGGATGAGACTGATCCAAAGAATAATCCAAAGCAAAAGCCAAAGAAGTAACAACAAAATAAGAAACCGTCTACAACACCACATTAACTGCTCTTTCCAATTCCTCAGAAAAAGCCACCATCCACCGATTTTGACAAGAACTCTCCATAGAAAACAAAGCATTTTATTAGAAAGGAAAATAAAACAAAGATAGAATGAATGCCATAACTGCATGCCATCAAGATTATAACAGAGAACGAGATCACCAGATCATAATTATCTTCCCATCATGAGAGAAAACTATGAGCAAGAAGCTGATCAAGCAATGATGAATCCAACTCATGCCTCACAATATTCCCACTCATTAAAATGCAACTCCCTAAATCACAGATCAACCATGATGCTAGTAGATACAAAGAAAGGACCAATTGCTAGGATACGAAACCCCATGGAAAGGCATCAAACATCCGGCCACAA
The DNA here is from genome assembly GCF_030272615.1 of Cryptomeria japonica. Taxonomy (NCBI): domain Eukaryota; kingdom Viridiplantae; phylum Streptophyta; class Pinopsida; order Cupressales; family Cupressaceae; genus Cryptomeria; species Cryptomeria japonica. The sequence continues at coordinate 513,652,851 of NC_081408.1, read as the reverse complement.
AGAAAAATGATTACCAAAAAATAGAGGATCTAACAATTATTACTAACATACCCCTGTCGTATAGATAATCATTAACATGTAATGATTGTTGGTACCCAATAGACTCCAAATTTTTGAAAGGAAATCAAAGTGTCCACCAACAAAGATAACCAATAGCCAAGCACACAACCAAGTAGGACAGACAGATAGTAGACCAAAGACCCATACAGAACCAACACCATCAGCCAATCAAAAGATGCCCCTCCAACCTCCATACTTAATGCGGAGGTACTACCAAATATAGCTACAACGGAGATGCTGCCATAAGGCAAGACATCATCCCCCGTATAGCTATATAGGGAAGTGAAAAACCACATAAAGCAAGGAGATGGGAGAAATCAATAGCACAATAGGAATCTCAATCCGATAGTAGAAACCACAGCAATCTCCCTACTCCATGAGGAAATTCTAACAGGAAATATCAATAACAAAGATATTGTCTTGAAGACCAACACCTTCACTACAGACACTCACGAAAGAAAACCACACCAAGCATAGGCAATGAAGTAGGTTTCTGAGAGGAGGGCTTGCTAAGAAAGAAGCTTCATGCAAGAAATAGGAATGTTCGAAGGAGAAACCTCTAAGAAATCAGCACCCTCAACAATAGCCTTATTCGCTAAGAAATCTACAATGACGTTGATCTCCCTAAAACAGTGAGAGATAGAGAAAGTGGAAAAGCATTTTAATTGTTGAAGAATGTGATCTAAAAAATGTTGTAAATGCCAAGAGAGACATTTGTTGGCTACAACCGCCTGAAACACCACCATTGAATCACCTTCAATAACAATATCTTTAATGTTTAATGAAAGAGAGAGGTCAAGCCCAAAGGATAAAGCCTGGAACTCAGCTACATTATTAGTACCATGCCCAATCCATTTTCCCATGACTTTGATGATCTTCGAAGAATGATAAAAAATAATTACTCTTAACACCAGACCTTCTCAGATTCCCCTTGGAAGCCCCATCAAACTGAAGTTTGAATGAAGGAAAGGGAGGAGGAGTCCATTTAGCCATTTTACATTTAACAAGGGAAGATAGACCACCTGATAAAGCCCCATGGGAAGGCACCAGATGAAGCGAAGACCATTTCCAAGTGACCCAATTATCCCAATAAGAGAAAACCCTGAGGTGATCTAAATTTTTATGGATGAAAAAAAGTACCACCTCACTAATGGAGGATTGGATTTTACCAATTACATCAATCAAGGTGGCAGATTTAAGGTTGAAAATTCTAGAATTCCTATCAAGCCAGAGATTCCAAATCACTAGTGACGGGGCCACAACCCAAAGGGATGAATAAACGAAGAGGAAAACAACAAGGGCCAAGCCATGAATTATGAAAATAGATTAGGACACATAGCAGAAGACCAACCAAGCATGCCAAACAACCAATACCAACACTCAAACACAAATGGACATAACAGGAAAAGATGATCCATGGATTCCATACAATGACCACAAAAAACACAAGGGAATACTGCTGTAATCCCAAGTTTGTCCAATCGCATCCCAATGAGAAATTTATCTTAGACTACCAACCAAGCAAATGACCCTGCTTTAGGAAGACAAGCCAGATGCCAAAAGAGCTTAGAAGGCCAACAAGAGGGTGAAGAAGTCTGAACCAAAGAATTATAACCATCTTTAACTGAATATGAACCTGCAACATTCTTAATCTAGACCAAGGAGTCCTCTTTATTGTGAAAAACAAGAGGTCTTTTGTGAAGTTCTTCCACAAAAGCAAGTATAAGATTGTTATCAATAGACAAGGGAGGAATATTCTTCCATTTAGCCATTACACATGGACCAGTAGAAACAATGTCAAAATAATCTACAACAAAAGGCCCCCAAAGCTCTGATAGAATACTGGGCAAAGGGGTCCAATCTCAGATAGCTGAAAGGGCAGGATGCCCATTCCAGAATTCATCCCAGAACTGGCGTTTTTTCCCATTATGGACAACCCAGGATAAATGTGGTAAAATAACACTCCTACAAGATACCAAAAAGTTCCAAAATGCAGAACCCTTCGGAAGAGATGTAGCAGTAAAAATCTTCTCTTTGGAAGCACCCCTTAAATACTTAGCAAGCATGATGGTGTTGGCATTATGTGAATAGGTATGTGGACATAATGACATTGTATGTTGTCATTGATGTCAACATGCTGAAGAGGTGAGAACCGGAAAATGAGAGAACCGACATAACACTGTGAACCGACATTTGTGCCAAAGTGAAGCGGTGTGCTTGTTCAAGGTGAACCAGCATATGGTTATGGGAACCAACACATGGAAGCATTGTATGACTACTGGTTGGTAGTCTCAACTTCAGGGTTTCCGATTGAAGTGCTTCAAGCCTGTGTGGCTCAACCGGTGACATTGTGTGATGAGTTAGCATTGTAACGAAGAACAGATCATGTTGCCATGTCAGCATTATACGCATGAAGGATCTTGCATGAAGGAGATTGTTCCTATCTACCTTGAGAATGTGCGAAGTCTGTAAAATGGTGATAATGTGTGATGGGTTATCAACCGCCATGAAATCGGTGAAAATGGACGATGGAGAATGTCTTGAGATTGGATCAAGACTATTGCAATTAATGCAGTGTTCTCAACGGTCAGGATTGAACCGTTTGAATTCCTTAACCTAACAGGTTCAAGGTTTAGGGTTTATGCTACCGACCTATCTGTTTTCCTATAAGGTCGATGTTGTGTCTCTTTCTGAGGTTGTTGGCAAAAGTTGTGTGTGTGTATCCAAGACAAGGGATACGTGATTCTTGCCAGACCAAAATGAGAGAAGTGATACCTGCAGAGTGTAAGTGTAGAAGGTGAAGAGGAGCTTAAGCGGATCTGCATTGGCATTGAGTGTTCTTACCAGATCATTGTAATACCCGTTGATCTCTAACCACCTCAACAGTTAGAAAATCCCTTAACAGGGTAGCCTTAACCAACTTGTTGTAAACCCTTTAATAGGGTAATTCAAAGCTATTGAGTTCGAAATCCTTTAGCTATTGAGTTCTTGAAATCCTCTAACAAGGTAACCTTTAATAGGGTTTAACCCTTAAACGGGTATTGTAGCCATCCCTTAACCGGGTGATCTCTAACAGGATCGGTTCCTAGCAGAACCTATTGTAATATCTCTAACCGGACAAGGCTCCTAACAGAGCGGACTTCTAAAGAGTTCAAAAATAGCTTGTGGGTATTCATCCCCACCGTGGTTTTTCCTAGTTGGGTTTCCATGTGAAAAATATGTGTGTCATGTGTGATGCTTTTATCTTGTGATGCTTTGCTATTGTCTATCAAGCATATGATGGTTCTGTGTTTTATGCCTATTAATAAAACATGTTGAACTAGCTTTTATTATGATCTGATGATAGATTACCTATTTATGCATAAGGGAGAAATGGTAGGATAGCCTTGAGTTGAGTGAAAAGCTAAGTGAGTAACCAGTTAATGCTTGTCTCAGTCATTCTTAGTTTTATCGGTTGCACTCTATTTCAAACCGGTGTCATTGTTTGCCAATCATTTGAAGTGTCTGCTATCAGACCAGTTTAGGACTGTATTTTTGTCTGTACTGATTCACCCCCCCCTCTCAGTACTAGGTTAGTACTATCAGTTCATCATTAAGTTATCAATTGGTATCAGAGCGTCCTCCAGGTCCTCTATGCTATAAGCTTAACCGCTTGAGGTAAAGAGCCCAGTCTAATGATGAAAAGGGAAGGTCCAAAGTTTAACAAAGAAAATTTCAGTAAATGGAAAGAAAAAATGAAGATATACATCAGAAGCATGGGTGCTCAACATTGGAGCTATGTTGAGACTGCATATGTTGCTCCTACCGGTACCCTTACCAATGACCAAAAGAGAGAGATGCAGGAGAATGGGCAAGTCATGGAAGCCCTAATTAGTAGTTTATCTGACATTGAGTTTATTGATGTTTAGGATAAGGTAAATCCCAAAGAGGTATGGGATACTCTTGAAAATATCTATGGCGGTGATGAGCATGTAAAACAGGCTAAGGAAGAAAGCCTTAGAGGGAAGTTTGAAGATATGCGGATGGTTGAAGGTGAGACCATTCAACAGTATGGAATAAGAATCAAAACCGTTGTTGGAGATATCAAGATTGCAGGTGGTAAAATAGAAGATGCCACTGTGGTAAGCAAAGTCCTGAGATCCCTATTGTTGGTCTATGCAATAAGGGTTGCTACTATTCAGGAGCTGAGATCAATAGACAAGACTAAGGTATCCCTAGACTCCATCATAGCAAAGTTGACAACCTATGAGCTAAATAGTTTCGATGGCAGTGTTCAAAAGACTGAATCAACTTTTAAAGCTTCTGTAGTACCATCCAGAAAAGGAAAAGAAGCTAGCACTAGTGGTGAACCAAGACAGGGCAGAGAAATGGATGATGAGGAGATTCTGATGGTATTTGAAGCTCTTCTTTCCAGGAAACTTCCTAAAGGAAACGACAAATACAAAGGTAAGCTACCTTTGAAATGCTTTTGTTGTAACCAGATAGGACATATTGTTGTAAACTATCCTAATGGTGACAACAAGAACAAACCGGAAAGGTTCAAGAAATTCAAAGGAGGAAACTGGAGAAACTGCTTTATGGCAGCTGATGAAGGTGTCACAGATGAAGAATAAGAGGATGAAGAAAATGAAGATATTGTTTTTGTTGTTGTCAAGGAAGATGTGTCAGACAAGAAGGCTCTTGTCTCTCGGTTTGATAATTCCAATGAGTGGATCATTGATAGTGGTTGTTCTCACCATATGACTGGTGACCGGAGCAAGTTTCTATCCTTGGAGGAGTATGATGGTGGTGTGGTTCGCTTTGGCAATGATGCACCATGCATGGTCAAAGGCAGAGGGTCCATCTCTCTGAATGGAAAGAGTAGTGCTCACAATATGTATTGGGTTGATGGTCTTAGACACAACCTTTTGAGTGTTGCCCAGTTGAATGACAGTGGCCTCACTCTGGAATTCAAAAATGGAGTTTGCAAAATCAAAGGAAAGGATGGTGAATTGGTGGCCACCGGCATGTAGACCAAAGGTAACCTATTTCATCTGAATGCAAATATAAGTACATGTGTTATGGCTAAATTTGATGATAGTTGGATATGGCATAGGAGAATTTTCCATGTAAACTTTGATAACATTGTGAAGGCTAGTAAGGTCAAGGCAGTTAGAGGGTTGCCAACGTTAAGAAAACCGGATAATACCTTGTGCAGAGAGTGTCAATTAGGGAAAATGTCTTCCTCAACCTTTAAAGGTAAATCTTTCACTGCTGACAACTTGCTTGATCTTGTGCATACTGATTTGCGTGGTCCTATGAAAACTAGAAGTGTGCAAGATGATAGGTACTTCATGATTCTCACTGATGACTGCTCAAGAATGATGTGGGTCACATTCTTGAAAGACAAGTCTAAAGCCTTTATAAGGTTCAAATCTTTCAGAGCATTAGTGGAGAAGGAAAGCGGTAAAAGGATAAGTGCCTGAGAACTGATCAAGGAGGGGAATTCACTTCCGATGAATTCAACAAGTACTGTGAAGAACATGGAATCAAGAGGCAATTGTCTGCCCCCCGAACTCCACAACAAAATGACCTAGTAGAGAGGAATAACCGTACTGTGGTTGAAGCAGCTAGAACCATGTTGATTCAAGGAAAGGTAGCTCACACCATTTGGAGAGAAGCAGTGAGCACTGCAGTCTACACAATGAATCAGGTACTCATCAAGAAAGGTAAGGATGAAATTCCTTACGAGTATTGGACCGGTAAGACACCTATGGTTAGCTACTTTAGAGTGTTTGGTAGCAAATGTTACATCAAGAGGAGTGAACACCAGAGCAAATTTGATGCGAAATGTGATGAGGGAATATTCCTAGGATATTCCACCAAGAGCAAAGCTCTCAAGTGTTTCAACAAAATGACTCAGAGAATTATGGAAAGCATCAATGTAAGAGTTGATGAAACCTCTAAGAAAACTGAGGAAACCGACAGTGAGCAAGCAGTAAAGGAACCAGTTGCAACCTTCTAGGAACTAGTTGACAGCCAACCAAGTACCAATAACAATGTTCCTACACCGGCAAATGTAGATGTTGATACTGATGGAGATAAGGATGAAGAAGAAAAGCAAGAGGAATCTATCAAGACCATTCCTCGGTATGTCAAGCTGAATCATGATCCTAAGCAGATCATAGGAGATAAGGATGCAGGAATCCTTACAAGAAGAAAGGTTAGAGAAAACTCATGTATGATCTCTAAATTTGAGCCTAAAAAATTCAAAGAGGCACATAAAGATGAAGACTAGATCAAAGCAATGGAAGAGGAACTTGACTAGATAGAGAAAAATGGTACATTGTCTTTGATACCCAAACCGGAGCATAAAAATGCCATTGGTACCAAATGGGTCTTCAGAAATAAGCTAAATGAGGATGGCACAGTGATTAGAAACAAAGCCAGATTGGTATGCAAAGGATATGCTCAAGAATAAGGAGAAGACTATGGAGAAACCTTTTCTCCTATAGCTAGACTAGAAGGGGTCCGTATGCTTCTTGCATATGCAACTTTTAAAGGTTTCAAAGTATATCAAATTGATATAAAATTTGCATTCCTAAATGGTGTACTTGAAGAGGAGGTGTATATTGAGCAACCCAATGGGTTTGCCCTATCTGAAGACAGTGACATGGTATGTAGGCTACATAAAGCCTTATATGGACTAAAGCAGGCACCTAGGGCATGGTATGAACATCTGCATTCCCATCTTGTGAAAATTGGATTTGAGAGAACAAGTGAAGATAGTAATATCTACTTGAAGTCTAAAGGAGATCAGATCCTGATCTGTGAGGTATTTGTTGATGATATTATCTTTGGTGGAGATGACAAGATGAGTCATGAGTTTGTAGATGAGATGAAGAAAGAATTTGAAATGTCACTCATAGGGGAGATTAAATTCTTCATTGGACTGCAGATCCAACAAATGAAGGATGGAATATTTATCACTCAGTCCAAGTATGTCAAAGAGGTGTTGAAGACCTTTGGCATGGAAGATAGCAAACCAGTTGGTACACCGATGGTGACCGGTTGTAAACTATCCAAAGATGATGACTTGACATTGGTTGATGAGAAGGAATACCAATTAATGATTGGTAAATTGCATTATGTAGTGCATAGCAGATCGGATATTGCACATGCAGTTGGCATTACTGCAAGGTTCCAGAAAAGTCCAAGAGAATCCCACTTGGTTGCAGTCAAGCGGATTCTTAGGTATCTAAAGGGAACTGTTGACTATGGATTGTGGTATCCATATAGCAAGGATTTCAACTTGAAAGTATTCATAGATGCTGATTGGGCTGGTAATGTAGATGATCGGAAGAGCACAACCAGTGGTGCATTCTTCCTCGGTGGTAAACTGGTCTCATGGATGAGTAAGAAGCAGAGTTGTATCTCTCAGTCTACAGCAGAAGCAGAGTATGTTGCAGCTTTCATGACCTGCACTCAGACAATTTGGATGAAGCATGTATTGAATGGCTTCAAAGTTCTTGTATCTGAACCGGTAAGTATATTTTGTGATAATACTAGTGCAATTAATATCTCCAAGAATCTGGTTTTACATTCTAGAACCAAGCACTCTGAACTTAAGTATATTTCTTAAGGGAAAAGGTTCAGAACAAAGAGATTGTACTGGAGCATGTTTCCAGTAGGGAGCAGTTAGTAGACATATTCTCCATGCCTCTCCCAAAGACTACATTTATGTACTTAAGAGGTGAATTAGGGGTACTGCCCCTTCAAGAGGTGAACTAAAGGTATATGCTCCACATCAGTCAGGTATAACATAGTCAAATTTTTCTTCAGGATTGATGTGTTGAAAGATTCTACTCCACAGGGGAAGCAGCATAATGGAACAGGGTAGCTTGTGCCTCCACTTTGGCATTATTGTCAAAGGGAGAGAAGATGTGAAGCAGAGAAGATATCTGTAGAAATTGGGGTAAAAGATGTGAAGCGGAGAGATATCTTTGTATATTGCCATCAATTCCAAAGGGGAGATTGTTGGCATTATGTGAACCGGTATGCAGACATAATGACATTGTATGTTGTCATTGATGTCAATATGCTGAAGAGGTGAGGACCGGCAAATGAGAGAACCGACATAACACTATGAACCAACATTTGTGCCAAAGTGAAGCGGTGTGCTTGTTCAAGGTGAACCGACATATGGTTATGGGAACCAGCACACAGAAGCGTTGTATGACTACCGGTTGGTAGTCTCAACTTCAGGGTTTCTAGTTGAAGTGCTTCAAGACTGTGTGGCTCAACCGTTGACATTGTGTGATGAGTTAGCATTGTAACAAAGAACAGATCATGTTTCCACGTCAGCATTGTGCACGTGAAGGATCTTGCATGAAGGAGATTGTTCCTATCTACCTTGGGAATGTGCGAAGTCTGTAAAATAATGATAACGTGTGATGGGTTATCAACCGCCATGAAATCGGTGAAAATGGACGATGGAGAATGTCTTGAGATTGGATCAAGACTGTTGCAATTAATGCAGTGTTCTCAATGGTCAGGATTGAACTGTTTGAATTCATTAACCTAACAGGTTCAGGGTTTAGGTTTTATGCTACAGACCTATCTATTTTCCTATAAGGTCGATGTTGTGTCTCTTTCTGAGGTTGTTGGAAAAAGTTGTGTGTGTGTACCCAAGAGAAGGGATACGTGATTCTTGCTAGACCAAAATGAGAGAAGTGATACCTGCAGAGTGTAAGTGCAGAAGGTGAAGAGGAGCTTAAGCGGATCTGCATTGGCATTAAGTGATGTTACCAGATCATTGTAATACCTGTTGATCTCTAACCACCTCAACAGTTAGAAAATCCCTTAACAGGGTAGCCTTAACCGGCTTGCTGTAAATCCTTTAACAGGGTAATTCAAAGCTATTGAGTTCGAAATCCTTTAGCTATTGAGTTCTTGAAATCCTCTAACAAGGTAACCTTTAACAGGGTTTAACCCCTAACCGAGTATTGTAGCCATCCCTTAACCGGGTGATCTCTAACAGGATTGGTTCCTAGCAGAACCTATTGTAATGTCTCTAACAGGATAAGGCTCCTAACAGAGAAAACTTCTAAAGAGTTCAAAAATAGCTTGTGGGTATTCATCCCCACCGTGGTTTTTCCCAGTTGGGTTTCCACGTGAAAAATATGTGTGTCATGTGTGATGCTTTGCTATTGTCTGTCAAGCATATGATGGTTTTGTGTTTTATGCCTGTAAATAAAACATGTTGAACTAGCTGTTATTATGGTCTGATGATAGATTACCTATTTATGCATAAGGGAGAAATGGTAGGACAGTCTTGAGTTGAATGAAAAGCTAAGTGAGTAACTAGTTAATGCTTGTCTCAGTCGTTCTTAGTTTTACCGGTTGCATTCTGTTTCAAACCAGTGTCACTGTTTGTCAGTCATTTGAAGTGTCTACTATCAGACCGGTTTAGGACTGTATTTTTGTCTGTACTGATTCACCCCCCCCTCCCCCCTCTCAGTACCAGGTTAGTACTATTAGTTCATCATTGAGTTATCAGATGGAAGCCCATTTTCTATGAGGCTCTGCATATAACTTCCATACCAATTTTTCCCCCAACGCCTTATTCTGAGCAGCTAAATCGTAAATACCCGCACCCCCCAACTCTTCGGGATGACAAATATTTTCCCAAGCAAGGAGAGGGATCCTCTTCCTATCTCCCAAGTTATCATTCCAAAGGAAGGACCTAAGGGAAACTTTAATGCTCTTATTAACTTGAGAAGGAGCTTGCAAAACAGACATCAAATATGTGGGGATGGCATTCAAAACTGACTTGATTAAATTAATTATTAATCTTAAATGCATTATAATTATGATTATATTTAGAATTAAGAATATGGTAGATTATACTTAGAATTATTCAAACACTAAAATAAATATATAATTTAAACATTACTAATAAATATCACTAAAATATGAATAATAGATATAACAATATATTATGGTTCAGTTTTCTTGTATTTTATTTATCTAATATTTTTTTATTCTAGATCTTATTCCTAAAATTAATTCATAAGTTTTTTTACAATGTATGTATGTATGTATGTATGCATGAGTGAAAATGTGCAAGCTAAACTAAACAATTGAGATAATGAAGAAAACAACCAAACAAACCATTAAACTCAAACACCTAAAGATAACAATGATAAAACTAAAACGGAGAATAAAATGATCAACAAAGCAAACCACGATTCTCGCTTTAATTTGATTATTCCAAGACAGGATGTATGCTCATGACATAGCTTTGAATGCTCGATTGTGCTCCATGATGATAGATGCAAATGATAATGGCTGATCGATTGAGATATGTGATGGAATGGGAGTGACTAGTGATTTCTGCAGAGTAATGGTGTATGGAATGAAGATGGATCCATTTGGTCCAAAATAGGAGGGATTAAATAGAAGAAAGGAGGAAGGAGAAGGGGTGTGAGGCTGAGACACTTGTCTTCGGGGAGGATAAGTGTCAAGCCTTGTGGAAGAGACTACACAATTATCCTCAAAGGGGACAATTGGCTCAAGGAGGAATGACATGTGTGCTTGGGGGACACATGTCTATTTTGGGGAAAGTCACCCCAAAATAAGGGTTATTTCCTAATGTTTAGGAAATTAGTTAGGATGTGCACATATGGAGGCTAGGAGGGATAGGATAGGGTTGGTTTGGAGGTTTGGATAGATAAGGTTAGTTACCACCCTAGGTTTAGGACAAGGGTTAGGTTAGATGGGGGGGTTAAGGTTATGAGCCATGTGCTCAAATGTGATTAAAACTTAATTAATTAATGAAATTAATTAAATCATAGACTTGGGAAAAGGAGAATTTGATTAAGTAAATCAATTAACCAAGAGGGGTGAAGAAGGTAATTAATCAATTAGATTAATTGGTTAGGAGGAAATGGATTGAGGAATTAATTAATTAGAAGAGTAGGAGTGGGGTAGTTAATTAATTATATTAATTAATTGGAAGAATAGGATTTAAATTTGATTAAATCGATTAGTCAAATTTAGGTGTCTACAATATGTATATGTGTATGTATATTTATACATGTATGTGTGTATGTATGTATGTGTATGTGTATGTGTATGTGTATGTATATGTGTATGTGTATGTGTATGTGTATGTGTATGTGTATGTGTATGTGTATGTCTATATGTATATAATTTTAAATTATTGATTTTTTTTACTTAAACAAATATATTTTTTTTAGTTGTGATGCTATTCAAGATTTTTGTAGGTACAAAGAGGTTGATTTGGTGATTGGCACATCTTAGTTGGTTATGCATTGTAGGAAATCTTAGCCATCGGTGGTGTTGGGCAGTGCTCTTATGCTATGGTGGTAATCAAACCTTTAGTTGACAAGAAGTGGGAATTAAGTGATTTATGGCATTCCCACTCACAATGATGGCTAGGGGGGAAATCAAATGCAGAGGAGAAGGAAGTGGGATTATTTGTAGATGAAGTAGGAGGGCAATGAGCACAATTGGGTACAACATCCTGGAGGCATAAGGAACAAAATTTCCAACTTCGTATCCAATGGTTTCTTTCAATTTGAGCAACCTATGGTGAGACCAACGGTGTGCTTGGGAGCAAAGGTAGTTAGTGAAGTGACCAAAAAGTAGAAATTTATTACTAAGATAGGTTTGATAGGACAATTCCAAGGTTTTTGGCTGAGTCTTAGTCAACTGCAAAAATGGTTAGTGGAAACCTAGTGCCCTATCTTGGAGGGGAGTGTGCAAGACTCATGGCTTTTTTGCGGCGGTGTTCGATAATGTGGAGGATGGGAAGCTAATCTTACGTAAAATTTGTGGATCTAGGATGAGAAACATATACTTTTATTGAAACCTTTGTACCCGACTTTCAACTCGGTCTCTAAATATTTTGACAAGAATTTGAGATGGGTAAGACTTCCTAAACTCTCATTCAAGTTTTGGTTTGAATCTTGGTTTGTAGCAATAGGAAATACCTTGGGTATAATTCTAGGGGTTGATGAAGATTCTTTAAACTTTTCATACTACCTATGGTCGCATCCTAGTAGAGATGGATTCGAGGAATGCCCTTCCAACGAATGTTGTTTTTAAATCTACAACGAGACATTGGGTGTAGCCTATAGATTATGAATGGCAAACAACAGCAAAATAAGATGGCCTCTTGGTGGAAGGATGTCTCCATCCATCAAAACTTGGTTGAGAAAGCTGAGGATATCATTGAAAATAATTATACCAATAAAGTTATCACTATTGCTAATGAGGCTAAGCAGAGAGTGGATCCCTCCAAGACCACTAGAGGGTTAATGGTTAAAAATAATGATAGTGTTAATGCTTGTTGTTGATTTATTATGGTCAATGAAACCGCTCACACTAAATATGCATATTGTGGATGGTGGGGAGAGGTCTCCAATCTGAGCATCTTTCAAGGAGAGGCAAGAGGATGTAGAGAAAGATGGTAGTCAGACAATTAGAAGGGGGATGAGGGGGAAGAGAGATATGAGGCTGAGACTATAAACTTTCATCTTCGTGATCAAATGAAAGAATTGTAAGGAGCAACAAAGAAAGATGGATGACAAGTGGTGAATGGAAAGAAAGTTAAAAAGATCTGCTAGGAGAAATCATGCAATAGGCAACTTTGATCACACTCCAAGAAGAAACAAATAGGTTGATGTAATTGTGTGACCTGTTAATGGGTCTTTTCTTTTGATGTGTTGCTTTTCTTGGGGAAGTGGCTCCCTATTTGCATCCCTACCTAGTTTGGGCTAGGCTTAAAATCCAATTTAAATTAATAAAATAAACTTATTACCAATAAAAAAAAATAGATTATTGATATTAATTTTATTACTTATTTATTAATTTAATATTTTTAATAATAAAAAATATTACTAATAAAAATATAATTTGCTTATGTGAAATAAATACATTATATTATAATATTAATTAAATTCAAATAAAATATTATTTAAGATAAATACATTAATAAATGTATTATCTTAAATTTGATGAAGGGAGTAATATATCAAAACAAAAATCAAAATTTCTTTATAATAAAAAATGAAATTTCACAAACATAGAGGGAATAATTATTTCATAGTATATCAAAATTTATTAGAAAAAGAGGAGAGAATTTTTTTAAGAGAAAAATAAAAGAAAAATTCAATCAAGCATTTTAAATTTTCAAAATAATTAGATTTATCCTTTCAAAATTTTCCTATTGCAAAACTAACTATTCTCTTTAGATTTAAACAATTCTTTGAGATCTTTCCAAATGCATTCAATCATTAAGATTTTATAAATTTCTATGCTTTTCAAACTGCATACATTTAGATTCACCAAAGGAATTATACATGCAAGCATTCTAATAATCAATTCTCGTATTTTAAAAAAAGAAAAATGAGATTATTTGCATTTGCAAAAGATCAATTCCCTTCTCTGTTAAACCAAGCTTCTACTTACCTTATCCTTTCTTCAAGCTTCTTCCTCTTGAAATTTGATAGCAATCTCTTCCCAAAAGAATCTTTACATTCTACTCATTATTCATCAAAGTTTCTCACAAAATTTCTCCAAAACCAAAACTTCTATTTGTTTACAATTGACGTGAATAAATATGCAACTTATAATTATAATAAAGCATGCAATGAATATATGATGCAGGGGCACCGGTCTAGTTCTTACTGGTTGAGTAGTTTTTAGTGGAATTGCTTGAGAGCTTGGCATTTCTTCACATTTGTGTGTTTAACATTGTGGTTTTGGGTTTATGCCCTTGTGTTCATGGTCATTGTTATGTTCAAGTTTCATAGCTTTTGGCTTTGTTTCCAATATTGTCCTGGTTAGTGTGTTCCTACCAGTTAGCCTAGCTATATGTTGAGCAAAGATGATTTCAGGTTGCAGTTAACCTCCATGACTTGTAGATCATTTGAGGTGTTGCTTTGGGCCTTGGCCTATATTCCCGACGGTCTATGCATCATTTTGTGCTTTGGAGATTGTTCTTAGTGATTTGAGCTGACATGTTACCGTTGCACATTTCCTGAACCGGTTGGTCTTTGGGCTGACTTGATTAAGTTGTAATTATTTGTGGGTGATATATATATGGAAGCTTGTGAATCATTTAGGGATACCAAAGAAGTTAGAAGATTGAAGACAAAGCATTGAGATTGAGCGAAGATGTAAAACTGAAAGGATTCTGATCCATTAGGACTAAGGCCGGAAGGCTGAGGTCTGAATTAGGATAGAACCGACAAACTGTTACCAGAAGCCGATTTGATATAAGGATGATCTGCAAATCTTGTAATTACATTGTAAGCATTGTTTGTATCTTGGACTGCAATCAAGCATGTGGCATGTATAATTCTCCAGATTGTAATAAGATTCATTCACATTGTTTACCGATTGTTTTGTAGTACCCCTTCCTCGATCAGACTTTTTACACTCATGTTTGACTTCAATTGACTTTTTGGTGGATACATTAGATTGTAATATTTTACTTAGACATTATACGATGTTGTGATATGCTTTAATTTGAGTTGTAGTGTATGTTGTTCATGCAGTATTTCCTTATTGATGTTTAAATGTGATTTTATTGGATTACTGACATGGACTCGCACATTCATTTTATGCGTACAATGAGTTATACACATGTTTCATGTCTGTAATTATATGGGGTGCGAGGAGATGATTTTCTTTCACTCACTTTGGTGAGATAGGGAACATCACGATTCTTCTTCACTGGTGTGTTTTTTGTGGTTGTATATATATGCACGTGTGGTTCGTTGACGCAGGGAATTGCAGGTACAAGTACTGTGTAGGTATGGGGTATCATCTCCACCTGGCTTCACAGGTTTGAGTGTACCTTATTAATCCGATGGAAGTGGAGGAGATAGTCCTAAGATCTACATTTTAACCTTGTCGTGCTCAAAGTGAGCATCCCCGTTGTTCATTAGTTTCCCTTTGTTTGTATTCGAGTCGTGTGTTTATTTGAGTTATTTTAGTTACGTATTATGCGTTTGGTAAAATTAATTATTAAATCTTAAAGTATTTAATTAGATTAAATATGCTTTTATGCATTGGTAAATAAAACAGATTAAATTAAATAGTACCCCTTTTTGTGATTAGTCAGTAAATCGATTTGTTTAATTTATTAACTTAGCAAGTTGGATTAAATGATCATTTCCAAATTGTAAATTTAAATGTGTTTTATTGGGAAAAGTTTATTTGAAAGTAAAAATAAATAGATAAAATCTTTTCTTCCTCATTGACTTTTAAAAAGGTTAATTGGAGTTTTAAATAAAAGAAACAAAATCAATTTGGAGAGAAAAGACTTTTAAAAAATTTACTTTAGGATGAATGAATTTGATTGGTTGAGAAAAATTTCAACGTAAAATAGTTTTAGGTCAATTTTTTCTATTTCTACCTTGTTCTTCATGGGAATGGTGGAGGAAGAGTTTTTTGGATTGAAAAATTGGTTTTCACCCTAGTGGAGGAATTTGCTCAAACTGCAGGAATCAACTCTTCTCAATTGTTAATCTAGGATAGCTATTGAGGTTGGTTGTGAAAATCTCTATATCATAGTTCTTCTTTCTTTGTTAGAGAAATTATATCCCTTTGTGTTTGTGTTTGAAAATTGTGCTTTGCAGCCAAATTATATTTTTGTTGAAAGGAGTAGAAGTTGAATGTAATTAGAAATTAAATCCTCCTTGTTTTCTTTTTAATCAATTTCTTAATTGTTAAATCTTTGAAATTTTAAAAAAATTAGGTGTATTCTGGGTGTTTGAGAAATCAACAAAATTTCTATTTGAAACATTCAATTTGGGTATGAAATGAAAAAATAGTTTTGTTTTTATGAAATTCAATTGGGTTGTAGTTAAAACAAATTGTTCAATCTTACCCGTGTGGGGTTATGCTGTCCAAATTTACCTTGATTTGGTTTCCTTGGAGTGAAATTGTTTTAAAAAAAAAATATCTTCATCCTTTGTTTTTTTTTTCTTAGAAAAATTTTCGAGTGTGATTATTTTGGGCCTTCGTTTAAAATAAAATTTATAATTTTTTTTTTATTAGTTTTATCGTGGTGCATGGGGGAACCATGGGCTCAACCCCACAACACCATGGTGGGGAAGTGTTGTGCAACGCTTACCCCGCTGTATGTGGGAGCGTTGTTGAACACCACAATCGTCACATACAGTGGGGAGTATTATTTGCACAACGCTATCCCCACTGTATGTGGTGAGCGTTGTTTGCACAACGTAGTCCTCACCTACAGTGGGGCGCATTATTTGCACAACGTAGTCCCCACCTACAGTGGGGAGCGTTGTGTGCACAACTCTATCCCCACTGTATGTGGGGAGCATTGTGCAAGCAGTGTCTCCCCCATACATGGGGAGATATTAAGTTTAAATTTATCTTTCTTTTTTTAAAAAAGTTTTTAATTTTTAATTTTTAAATTATTTTAAATAATTATTACACACACACACACACACACACACACACACACACACACACACACATATATACACATATACATATAGTTTTGTGTATTTCATAATGATATTAGAAAAATATAATTGAGTTGGGAAATGAGAATAGTTGTTTTATTGGAAAAATAGCAATTATTATTTTAGTTTGGGAAAAATTATTAATGTTAGATTAGTAAATAAACGAGTTTATATATATATATATATATATATATATATATATTGTGAAATGGTGATTTTCCTTAAAATGTGGTATTTTGGGAAAAATAGAGGAAATAGAAAACCTGGGTTGATTGGCATTATTAAATGAAATTGAAAATAAATGTGCATATTTAATTAATGTATTTGCATTGGTTTTCAAAACTATGAGTCTTTGGTAAGTTTATTAAATGCGGTCATATGGAGGTTTTCACGGTTGTGCATTTCTCGTGTCCATGTTTTGTCAATTGGTTAACCTTATGGGAGGGTTTCTTTCGGCCAAGTGGTTTTCTATAGTATTTAACTCCGTGGACTCTTTCATGTGTATACCTTGTTTTTGGGAGTTCATGTGATTTGGGTTGTGTCATATGGGAGAGGCTTTCAATTGAGGGCCACGCCCAAAGTGGTTAGTTGGGTAACCCATCCAAAGTTTGTTTAAGTAAGTGGTAACTTAATAATATTTAGGGGGCTTGGTAGATGAAACACTAAATAAGATAATTATTCCTCACTCATGGTTGAGTGCTAGTACAGACTCAGGATGCAGTGAGAAGGCCTGGAATGGCAAACCAACAACCTTGTCCTCACGAAAGGATTGTTTGGGTCCACATGAGACTTGTATGGGGTTGGGATTTCGAGAGAGGTTACCATGATAGCCCATGATGGGGGTCAGGACCTATGAAGACCTCCCAGGATAACCATACCAAGCTATGTGATGACACTCTTCCCTTATGGTCACTAGTGTACAGTCTTGTTGATTTTACCTATTTTGATGTGGAGTCATGTTCTGCGAGTTTACTGTTTATGAGTTGATCTGATGTTTTGTGAGACCATGTATTCTTTTCTTGTTTGGTAGTGGGTCTTAGTGCTATCTCCTAGCATGGAGGGGTGGTTCTTTTTAAGCCACATGGTCAGGTGGTAGTGCCACTTTCTCATGTTCACTTCCTTCTTGCGAGGGTTGTCTTTGCAGGTGTTCTTGATTCTCTTTGGTCTTGATCATCTTCTTGTTCCAGTTGGATTCCCTTTGTACTCCTTGTATTCATTATTGTACCTATTTGAACCTTATGAGTTCAGTTGTATCATTGTATTATTATGCCTTCTTGACATGTAAAATATGTAATTCATTATATGATCTTTATTTAGTTCATATTTTATCCTGTAATTTAAATGCAATGTATGTGAGATATTATAAGTTGTTAAATTTTGTAATCGTAATTATGGGGTTATTGAATGATTTATTGTAGTAAACTTGATGTATGTAATCATTAGTATGTAATGAAATCAAATGCAAGTATGTAATTTTAAGCATGTCTAATTCAGTTCTTTAAATGAATATCATTGCAATGTATTAGGGATAGTTAACATGCATCATAAGTGGTTAAGTGAACCTTAAGTTTTTAGTTTCTTTTTAAAGTAATCTTCGTTGGAAACCCTTTAGAATATGGATAAGTCTTTCGCTTGTGTAATTAAGAAGTGCAATGTTATAACTTAATGCACCTTAATGATATGTTATGTTAAAAAAAAATATTTCTCCTTTTATTACTATGTTTTAGTGTGATCCTTTTGGGTTTCTTGGCAGGGCATTACATTTGGTATCAAAGCCCAAATTTCAACCTTGGGTACTCTGGTTTTAAATTGAGCCCATTCAACTCGACCTTTTTCTAGGTCTTAGTCTTTGTGTGTCCCTTATCAGTATCCTTGTTGTAGATCTAAAACTTTTGCTCTTGTGAAGTGTTAGGATTATGGCTAGGAAAGCCAAAGGTGGAGGTCGTGGAGGTGGCCGCAATCGAGGTAGAAGTGGGAGATGTGGCCAAAGTTCAGGCCATCATAGTCCTTCCCCACAGCCCACTCATGAGAGTGTAGAATAGGTTCGGTCTGTGCATCAGAGTGAGCAACACACTGTAGAGCAGATTCTTGAAAGGGAGGAGATGAGGCAGATTGCTCAGGAAGTGTTAGCTAGACTTGGCCCTAGACTTGAGGCTGAGCAGATTAGCCATGCTCAGATGGGAGAGTCTTACAAGAAGAATCTTGAGGAGAGGGAGAGAGAGAGGTCTCCTAGGAGGAGAGAGGTCCTAGTGGACCAGGATTTAGTTATTATAGGGAACAGGAGAGATCTAATGAGATCTTGTCCTCCTTCCTTTGATGGTTTAGGTACCGGACTTGAGGCAGAGACTTGGTTGATTGGTTTGGATAGGTGTTTCACCATGCATCCATATGGAAACAACACCAAGGCGAGGTGCACCATCATGCATCTCCAAAAGTTTACTTCTATTTGGTAGCGGTTGAAGGAGGAGAGGATCGGTTTAGACATTAGCACCGTGACTTGGGAGATTTTCTAGGAGAGATTCAGGACACGCTTTCTCTCAACTCAGCGGAGACAGTGTTGAGCAGATGAGTTTCATGCATTAAGCTAGTTTGACATGACTGTGGATCAGTATGAGAATAGGTTTTATGAGCTCAAACAATATGCTGGTATTGGGAATGATGAGGCTATGTTGGTCCAACACATCTTGAGAAGTCTTAATGATTACATCAATGGAGGTGTGAGAGTATTTGAGTCTGCATCAGTAGAGTTAGTCATGGCGAAAGCCAGGCTAGTAGAGAAGAATCTTTCCTGTGCTCACGATGGTTAGTCTAGAGTACAGATTGGGAGTGTTCATTACAGTGGTTCCAGATCTAGAGGGAAACATTCCTAGACTGTTGTACCTTTTAGGAGTTTTTAAGGCACCCGCTAAGGGTGGGTAGCAGCAGCAAAGTTTTCAGTCGAGGCCAAAGCAGTTTCAGGGCCAGCAGGGTGGCAACTCTCAGCCTAGGAAGAATAGGAATTGGTAGAGTAGTAGGAAGAGTTTCCCAGGACAGTCCTCTCAGGGTGCTTCATAGGCCCCTAGTAGGAGAAGTTTCCAGTAGTCCAGTGGGCCGTCTGGAGGTAGAGGACCTGGTAGGGGAGCTTGTTTCTCTTATGGGCAATATGGCCACATAGCTACTCAGTGTCCATAGCATTCTCATTAGATAGGTAGTCAGAGACCGACAACGTCGGAGCCTACAGTGGAGGATCCAAGTAGATCCCATAGATTTTTCATGATGGTTGATGACCGCCAAGCCAAGCACCAGGGTACAATGATTGAGACTTCAGGTGTGTTGGGTGGTATTTCTATCTCAATCCTATTTGACTCTGGTGCTTTTGATTCTTTTATATCTTCCTCCATTGTGGAGCGGTGTGGGCTCACGTCTGCTAGACAAGCAGATAGGTGGCAAGTAGAGTTGGCTACTGGTTTGCGTGTGGCCATAGATTCCTTCATTCCCATATGTGAGTTGGACTTAGGACCCTTTGTTACCACAATTGACCTTCAAGTCATATCTTTGGGGTATTATGGAGTTGTGTTGGGGATAGATTGGTTAGCATCTCAAAGTGCTCGTGTAGATTGTCGTCAAAAGACAGTGGAGTATTTAGATGATCATGGTAGGAAAGTAGGGATCATTGGGGTTCAAAGATTGATATCCTTACGTATGATTTCTGCTATGCAACTTAAGCAGTGTATGCGTGAAGGGTGTCAGCTTTTTGCAGTTTCTCTTGAGGATGTGGATGAGGAAGAGAGTCAAGAAATCGCTCTTGATAGTCACCCTATTCTTCAAGAGTATGTTGATGTGCTCCCTATTGATATTCTTGGTATGCCTCTGAAGTAGGACATAGACTTTCAGATTGACTTGGTTCTTGGTGCGAAACCTATTTTGAGAGGACCATATCGGATGACTACTCAAGAGTTGAGTGAGTTGAAGCTGCAGATGGAGGAACTGTTGGCCAAGGGGTTCATTCGTCCTAGTGTTTCTCCCTGTGGTGCACCAATTATCTTAGTTAAGAATAAGGATGGTTCTCTTTGGTTATGCATTGATTACCGACAGTTGAATAAGGTAACCATCAGGAATCGATATCCATTGCCTCAAATAGATGATCTTTTTTATTAGGTAAAGGGAGCCAAGGTGTTCTCTAAGATTGATATGAAATCTGGGTATCATTAGTTGCACATTCATGATGCAGATATTCATAGAACATCTTTTCATACCCATCATGGACATTATGAGTTCACATTGGTGCCATTTGGGTTGACGAACACGTCTTACATTTTAATGAGCATCATGAATGGGGTTTTTTGCACCTACCTTCATCATTTTATCCTTGTGTTCTTGGATGATATTATGATCTATTATAGATATATGGAAGAAAATGAGGGCCACTTGTGACAAGTATTGCAGTGCTTGAGGGAGAATAAACTTTATGCCAACTTGGCAAAGTGTGATTTCTTCCAATCAGAGGTGAACTAACTTGGTCATGCAGTTTCAGGAGAAGGTGTATTCGTGGATCCTTCTAAGATCCAAGCCATTGCATATTGGCCAGCACTGACCAATGTTTCTGAGGTTCAGAGTTTTATGGGTTTGGATGGATATTACCATCTCTTTGTTCAGAGTTTTTCCCAGATAGGCCACCCAATCACTCTTCTTCAGAGGAAAGGGAAGAAGTTTGTTTGGTCAGAACAGTGTGAGACAACTTTTCGTACCTTGAAGGAACTCCTTGTTAGTGGCAGTTCCTGATCCATCCAGAGATTTTATGGTTTGAATGGATGCCTCTTTAGAAGGCATAGGATCAATTCTTATGTGGGATGGCCGTGTGGTAGCCTATGTGCTTTTATGCATTGGTAAATAAAAGAGATTAAATTAAATAGTACCCCTTTTTGTGATTAGTCGGTAAATTGACTTCTTTAATTTATTTTATTTTTTTTGATAGGTAATAGGCCAAGGGCTGGAAATTTTTATTGATTTAAAGTATTTTACATCTTGGTTCAGTGTGGGCACTCGCAAGAAAGAACCGATGCAAGAAAACCTCCAGTCTAGCTCAAGGAAGATTAACTTCCTAGAAAAAGTACAAAATCTTATGATGGTATTTCTACCTTACATTGCTTGACCATATTGCCATTGAAAAATAAACGTGAAAATTATACAAATGTTGTGGATTTTATGAAAGTTCTAGAAGCTTTATATTTTCTCTCAGATATAGATCCTGGGTTGAGGCTTGAATAATACTATCATTCCCTCCTAGTATCCTTGCCCTGCAAAACAGACCAACCAACCCAAAGTCTGCAAACATCTTGAATTACCATATCAGCATATGTTAGTCTGAAATCAAGTAACACATTGAAATGGACTACCATATTATAGCAGATGTCATGATGATAATCAAAAAATGCTCCAGTCAGGTCATATAGTTTCAAAGATTTATCCCAGGACTAGGAGAATTATATAATTTTAGCTATGATTCATAGACCGAGTTTCATTCGGTCACAAAAATATTTGTATTGATCCTCGTGGAAGAAAGTAATCATTCATCTAGCAGCACTACATATCGTCCATTGATGCTCATCAATTTTATGGCCACACCCTTTTTCGATGGAATCATGAGCTTCAATGGCTTAACTTTATCTTCCCTCGAAATGTCATGTTTCATTGATGTCTCCTTATTTTTGATGAAACTACCTTCATCGTTAAGGGGATTTGAGGCTTCATCGATCTCTGCACTTTCATCAAAAGGCTCTACCTCACATGTTTATGTCAATGTAATCCTCCATCGGCTCATCGAAAACCCATTTTCGACGGGAATCCTTTCATCACCGTGTTTTGGAACCGTTTTATCGGTCAGGTTATTGATGAAGTTTTCTATATCGATGAAAGAAAAATATCCTCCTTCGACTTTTTGATTTTCGATGGAACTATTCTCATCGGCCAATAACTTTTGCACCTCTACGACACCTTCCTTTTCTCAAAAAGTCTTATCAATGAGAAAGCTATCTTTGGTCAACATCTTTTGTGCCTCTTTGATATGCTCTTTTCCTCGAAATAGCTTCATTGATAAAATATCCATTGGTTCCTTCGATATCACTCTTTTGGCCAGACTCCTTCCCTCGGCGAGCTGTACACATCTCATCGATACTATGGTTTCATCAAAACTCTTTATTTCATTGGTGGGACCACTCTATAATTATTTTGGCATTTATAAACATAGGCTATTGATCCAAGTTTCATTCGGTCACAGAAGATTTTTATTGATCCTCGTGGCAGAAAGTAATCATTTGTCTACCAACACTACATATCATCCATCGATGCTCATCAATTTTATGGCCGCACCCTTTTTTGATGGAATCATGAACTTCAGTGGATTAACTTTATCTTCCCTTGAAATGTCATGTTTCATCGAAGTCTCCTTAGTTTCGATGAAACTACCATCATCCTTAAGGAGCTTTGAGGCTTCATTGATCTCTACACTTTCATTGAAAGGCTCTACCTGATGTTTATGTCAATGTAATCTTCCATCGGCTCATCGAAACCCCATTTTCGGCGGGAATCCTTTCATCGCCGTGTTTTGCAACCGTTTTATCAGTCAGGTCATTGATGAAATTTTTTATGTTGATGAAAGAAAAAAATCCTCCTTCGACTTTTCAATTTTTGATGGAACTGTGCTCGTCAGCCAATAACTTTTGCACCTTTACGACACCTTCCTTTTCTCAAAAAATCTTATCAATGAGAAAGCTATCTTTGGTCAACATGTTTTGTGCCTCTTTGATACGTTATCTTCCTTGAAATAGCTCCATTGATAAAATATCCATTGGTTCCTTCGATATCACTTTTTTGGCCAGACTCCTTCCCTCGACGAGTTGTTCACATGTCTCATTGATACTGTGGTTTCATCAAAACTCTTTATTTCATCGATGGGGCCACTCCCGATTTCCTCGATGTATTTTATGTCAATGGAACTAATTTTTTTGGTGAATCCTTTAGAATTTCATCATGGACAAGATTTGTTCGATAAGTCACTTTATCGATAGGATAATGGTAAGCTTCTTCGATAGAGTCATTTCGGCCAGACTGGGCATTTCGGTGACAGATTAGTATATATATCCAATGGCCTTAGTTTGAACGATAATTTTTAGGATTCTGATGTTGATGTTATGATATCTAACTTTTAATGAGAAGAAGCTATAAAACCATAATATGGCATTTTATATAAAACATTGGATGAGGGCCTAAGATAGAGTTTCAGGGAAGATGAATGTCATCACCTCCCAAGTTAGCTAACTCATGAGCCCTTTTGTTGCCTTCCCTATAGATGTGGTTGATCATAAATCTCTCAAAACCTTTGCATAAATCAATGGCCCATGCCAATAGTGAGTTGAGTCTCCAATTGGGCATACTACATTTTCTTAGAGCATTGATAATAATTGTTGAGTCCCCTTCAATTTCCAATTTCTTCACTCCTATCTTTCTGCAAATATTAAGGCCTTCCAGCAGAGCAACCAATTCATCCCAATTATTAGTCTCATTACCTATTGGGTAAGCCCTAAGGGAAATTTCCTTCCCTTCCCAATTATGGATAGAGCATCCTATCCCTGCCACCCTTGGGTTTCCTCTAAAGGCCCCATCAAAGTTTAGCTTGAGCCATCCCTCACCTAGAGGTTGCCACTTACATTCAACTCTTTTCCTTAGATTTGCTTCAGGACCATCCCCAATATAGGGTGGGATAGATAGTCCTTTCCATTTCCCCTTCATATTCCCATCCCAATAAGTTACTGTGGTATTCTTCTTCAGACCGAAGTTGATCATATTGTTGATTTTTTTTATCATAGCAGCCTCAATTTTATTGATTACCTATTTCACTTCTAATTTTTCATCTTTGAAAAGCCCTTTATTCCTTTCCTTCCACAATTCCCAAATTATGGTAGATGGAAGAGATATCCATAAGCCTTCAAATAGACAACCTCTTCTTAGGATGGGCCAGGCTTTGAGCATTCCTAAAATAGTTTGAGGAAAGGCAGAGGACCAACCTAGTTTCCGGGTAAACCACACCCAACATTTGTTTGCATAGTTTCAATTAAGGAGGAGGTGATTTGTGTCCTCTTCATCCTTTTCACATAGAGGGCATCTACTGGGTCCCTCATACCCCGTCCTTCTAACTTTTTCAGCAGTCAAGAGCTTATTCTGGAGAGCAATCCATGTGAAGACTCCAACCTTGGGTAGCCAATATCTGTCCCAACAGAGTTTCAGAGGCAACTCCGTCTTGGGTCTAAGTTGAGCTTTAGTGATGTGATTATACCCATCCTTGGGGTTGTATTCTCCATTCTTGGAGCCATCCCACACAATCCTATCCTTGCCTAGACTAAAGGAAATGTTTCTATCTTTTAGGATTGCCATGAGTTTATCTTTATCCCTTACAGGGATATCCTCATTTTCTCTGACTATCCATTTCTACCTCACTCCATCCTCTGAGGGAGAAACATAGTTCCCAATAAATTTCCCTCTATTTGATTCTATGAGTGTTTTTGTAGGCCCAAAATCATGGATTTTCTCGATCACCTTATACCCTCCCCAAGAGCCTGACCAAAACAAGGCATCTTCCCTTGACCTTAGGTTCCATGTGAGTTTATCTGTGATAATATTTTTGTATTCCAACATAAAGTTCCATATGCGAGAGCCTCTAGGAGGATTGTTTTCTCTAAATATTTGGATAGGGTTGTCTTCTTTAAGGTATTTATGGTACAATATTCTCGCCCAATTTAAATGCGGATTTGGTCACTAATATTTTTAATGCTAGCTCCTCCTTCTTTTGGTCTACAAATCTTTCCCCAAGATAGGAGTGATATTTTCTTATCATCATTGGCACCTTTCCAAAAGAAAGTTCTAAGGTGTTTATTTAGCTCATTCTATTTTTTAATTGATAAATTGTGACAAGATAGTTGGTAAATGGGCATTGCTGCCATAACTGATTTGACCAAGGTTGCCCTGCCTGTAGAGGACAACCATTTCCCTTTCCAAGTGTTAATTCTCTTCTTGATTTTTTCCACCACATGATCCCAAGACTCAGATGTCCTGCTTCCCTTATCTAAAGGGATGCCTAAATATTAGCAAGGGAGGAGACCAGGCCTGATCTCCAAGACCCTACATCTCTTTCTCAGATGCGGTTTCTATGTTGAACATGAACACTTATGACTTCTCCAAATTGACCTCTTGACCCGAGGCTTCCATGTAGGATTTGAGGATACCTTTGAAGGCCCTTGCTTCCCCAATGTTACCCCGTCCAAAAAGAATTGTATCATCTACGAATTGTTGGTGGGTAATGGGAGTTAGACCACTGGTAATGGGTATACCTATGATTCCACCCTCTTCCCTAGCCTTTGAGATAGACCTACCAAGAGCCTATGCCATAATGATGAAGAGGGAAGGAGACATGGGGTCTCCCTGCCTAAGTCCCCTAGAGCTACTTAAAAAACCTTAAGTTGTGCCATTGACCAGGAAAAAAAGTTTGGGGGTGGATATGCATTCAAAGATAAGGTTGATCCAAGTTTTGGCAAAGCCAAATGCTTCCAAACATTTGCATAAAAATCTCCAATTCACTTTGTCATGCTTTACTAATATCTAATTTGACCAGCATGCTTGGTGCTCCATTATGCTAGACTAAATGTATAGCTTCTTGAGCTATGATTACCCCATCATAGATTGATCTATCGGGAACAAAGTCTGTTTGTTCTTCGCTAATGATGATAGGGAGAAGTTTCTGAAGTCTAGTTGCTAGAGTTTTGGTAAGTAGTTTATAAAGGGTATTACACAAGGCTATGGACCTATATTCATTAAAGCTATCGAGTTTCTCTTTTTTTAGAATCAAAACTAAGAAGGTATTGTTGATCTCCTCCAGGATCTTACCTGAGTTTCTAACACCCTCTAAGGCCTTTGTGATCTCTCGACCCATAAAATCCCATCATTTTTGGAAGAAACTAGTTGGGAAGCCATCTGGGCCCAGAGCCTTATCTGGGTTCATTTTCATGAGGGCAAATTTAACCTCCTCCTCTATAAATTTGTTAAGCAGACATCTGTTGTGCTCTACATCAATGAGTATTGGAATATTTTAAATTATATTATGTTGGCCTCTAAGGTTGGAACCAACTGTATTGTTAAGGATTCCTTCAAAAAACCTTACCGCTTCCTCTGCCACCTCTAACGGGTCTTCCAAATTTACTCCTTGGTAGTTCTTAATGTTAGAGATTCAGTTTACCCATCTTTTCTGCTTGGCACTATTATGAAAGAAATTTGTGTTGCAATCTCCATCTTTCAACCATGTTTCTCTAGATTTTTGTCTCCAGAAGATTTTCTTCTTTTGCCAGAATCTCTTCATACTCTGTTAGTAATATTTTTTCCTTGAAGAAGAGAGGTTCATCCATCCCTATTACCATCCTTTAGGTCCATTCTACTAAAAGTTTCTTCTCAAAGATGTTATCAAAATTCTCTCGATTCCACTCCAAGAGCCTCCTTTTGATTAACTTCAGTTTGTTTGCAACAATATACATCTTTGAGCCCGAGATTGCTGATTCCCTCCACCATTGTTCAATCAGGTTGATGATGTTATCATCCTTATACCACATGTTCTCAAATTTGAATGAGCAATTTTTTGGATCTTGTTCTGCCAGAATGTTAAGTTGGAGTGGATAATGGTCTGAACCGGATAAAGGAAGGATCTCTGCTTCCATAGTGTAATTAAAATTCATAAGCCCCCCATGAATAAAAAATCTTTCTAGCTTTTCAGCAATATTGCTAAAGCCCTTCCTTATGTTGTTCCATGTAAAGGTGTTCTCTGTTGTTTGGATTTCCAACAAAGAATTCCTATTGATCCAATCATTGAAGTCGAGTGTCGTTGCAGGTAATTTATTACTACCTCCTCTTTTGTCTGATTCCTTAGTGATGGAATTGAAATCTCCTCCAATAATACACATCTCATTCAGTTTGTTTCTTAAGAAAGTCTCAAGTTCCATCCAGACTTGAAATTTATCCCTGTTCTGAATAGGGCCATATACATTGATCAGGTTAAATCTAAAGTTATTATTATAGAAGTTTACCTTTCTGCCTATCCAATTCTATTTTATTTCTGATGGTGTAAAAGAGGAATATCTAGGATCCTAGATGATTGATAAGCCTCCTGAAGTCCCAAGTACTAGGGAATACTTCACTTTTCTAAAACCTAATTTCTTTTCAAAGAGGTCTATCTTGGTTGGGTTCATTTTAGTTTCTTGGATTAGAATTATCTCTGATTTTGATTCAGATATGCATTTTATGATACACACCCCTAACATTCCATGATAAGAGTTTCATGGTTCTGTGGGGAGGGACTTCCCCTCCCCTATATTAAATAGTGATGAAATTTTGGATTGGCCCACAACTTCCCCATCCTTGGCTCTTAATTCAACAAGGGATCTCCTACCCCTCCTTTTGATGGACTTGGCAGAGTCAAGAGAGTCTTTTCTCTCCTCTGTATTATGAATGCCTAGAATGTTTAGGTTCTCATTTTCCAAATTATCTAGGTCAATGGACAATTCTTTTGTTTCCATATTAACTCTAGCACTATCCACTAAATTTTTCACATATAGCTCCCTTTGCGTTTCCAATTCTTCAGAGTCACAAACCTCATCAACAAACTGTTCCATTAGGTCATTAACTACTTCTTCCCCAATAAATTTGGAAATAATGTTGACTTCTGTTTCTACTTGTTCTCTCTCTTCCACTTCTGCCACCACTGAATCAATATTCTAGGGTGGTCTATTTTCCTCTAAACCCCCACTTTCCTCCATCTACTTATCTTGTGTTGTCGATTGTTCTTGCTCAGATCCTTTATCCTTAACAGGGGGACACATTTCCTTCACTAATGGTTGCTCTGAAAGGGATAATTTTACTTCTTTTGAATTCCCCAGGGGGCTCACTATTTCCTTCCCTGAGTCTATGCTTATTCCAAAGTTAATATTTAGGTTTTCCACTTGAGTGCATATACATGGTAGTTCCTTTTGCACTGGTGGCTCACTAATCTCCCCATCTTTTAAATCTTGTTCCTTGTTCCAAGGTTCAACTGTTTTTGTCATAACTACTTCCAGAGATGGGAGGAAGGAGGAGTTTGTCTTCCTATTCAAGGACTCCTTAGATAAGGACTCATGGCATTGATCCAATTCTATATCTGTTGCAGAGGCTTGATTCTTAGTTTCTATCTTTAAAGACTCATCGCCTTCCAAAGTGAAACCCCCAGTTCCTTCCATGAATTTAATTTTGACACCCTCTTTATTATATTTTATCCGAGGGTATGACATCACAAGTGAGGTTTTCCTGGGAATATCATCAACGATGGGGCCATTATAAAAGGAAGGTTTGACGTTTAAAATGTGGTTATTGATTATTAAAACTATGTTTTTTAAAGTTTTGATATTGATATCCATATTCACCATGAGAAGATTGTTTGAGAATTTAAATGGGGTTTTTTTGACACTTTCAAATTTCCCCAACTTATTGCCTATCATTCTTAATATTTCTAAATTATGAAGTTCTACTAGTAAGTTATCAATTGATATTGCTCTATTTATCATAAAAGGTTTTAAACGAGATGGATCAAAAAGGGGTTGTCATTCCCAGCATTCTAAGCAAAAACCCTTATATGCCGGAATATCCCCATTCAGAAGCCTATTTCTCAAATCTAAATTGCTACATTCTATTGAAAGGAAATTTTCAGGGAGGATGTCAATAATTACCAGGCCCTAAAAGGATGTCTTTAAACATTCAACGATTTGTTCGGTTGAAGTACCTATACCTTCCCATCGAGAAAAGTTGATGAATTCTTTACAGTGCCTTTGATGCTTTGTTAGGATTTGATTGTCAATTTCTATCACTAGCCTTTCCTCTGTGGTTGATGGATGCATTGATTGGTCACCCTTAATTTGTTTATCCGTCGATGGTTTCTGATGGTGGTGCAGTGAATGTCTAGCTAGGGTTTCCTTGCCCCACAGATTCTTCTTTGTAATTTTTTCATCAGAGAGTGTTTCCCCGGTTTATAGTTCTGTCTTTATGGGTAGGTTTTAAAAAACCCTTCTTCGTATAACACAGTGGATGACGGTCATCGCATACTGGTTAACAATTTGCCCCACTTGCTGGGCATTTGGGTTGCTTCCATCCAACCTTCTGCCAATTCTGGTTGTCAGTGTTTAGGGGAGGAGGGGGAGCCCTTCCCATATCTATCAGCAAATATTTGGTCTTCGCGAAAAAGGTATGTTGATCTCGTGTTTTTGCTGCTTCTGAGATAAGACTATTGCCATCATCCTGGTGTCTGCTAGCAAGAACATAAAATCGATTTGCATAGCCCAGATAGTTGCCATAAGGAGGCCTCGAAAGAAGGTTAGTTGTCGCATAGGAATTGCGAAAATTATTCGCATGTAGAGCCATTTTTATTTCCTTCTTTTAACTTAATATTATTTTAGTTGGATTTCTTTAATTTATTAACTTAGCAAGTTAGATTAAATGATCATTTCCAAATTGTAAATTTAAATGTGTTTTATTGGAAAAAGTTTATTTGAAAGTAAAAATAAATAGATAAAATCTTTTCTTCCTCATTGACTTTTAAAAAGGTTAATTGGAGTTTTAAATAAAAGAAAGAAAATCAATTTGGAGAGAAAAAACTTTTTAAAAATTTACTTTAGGATGAATGAATTTGATTGGTTGAGAAAAATTACATCCTAAAATAGTTTTAGGTTAAATTATTCTATTTCTACCTTGTTCTTCACGGGAATGGTAGAGGAAGTTTTTTTTGGATTGAAAAATTGGTTTTCACCCTGGTGGAGGAATTTGCTCAAATTGTAGGAATCAACTCTTCTCAATTGTTAATCCAAGATAGCTACTAAGGTTGGTTGTGAAAATCTTTATTTCATAGTTCTTCTTTCTTTGTTTGAGAAATTATATCCCTGTGTGTTTGTGTTTGAAAATTGTGCTTTGCAACCAAATTATATTTTTGTTGAAAGGAGTAGAAGTTGAATCTAATTGGAAATTAAATCCTCGTTATTTTCTTTCTAATCAATTTCTTGATTGTTGAATCTTTGAAATTTTAGAAAAATTGGGTATATTCTGGGTGTTTGAGAAATCAGCAAAATTTCTATTTGAAACATTCAATTTGGGTATAAAATAAAAAATTAGTTTTGTTTTTATGAAATTCAATTGGGTTGTAGTTAAAAAAAATTGTTCAATCTTACCTGTGTGGGGTTATGTTGCCCAAATTTACCTATATTTGGTTTCCTTGGAGTGAAATTGTTTTCAATTTATTTTTTATCTTCACCCTCTTTTTTTTTTTTGCTTAGAAAAATTTCTGACTGTGATTATTTTGGGACTTGGTTTAAAATAAAAGTTATAAAAAAAAAATTATTAGTTTTATCGTGGGTGCATGGGGGAGCCATGGGCTCAACCCCATTACACCACGATGAGGAAGTGTTGTGCAACACTTACCCCACTGTATGTGGGAGCGTTGTTGAACAACGTAGTCCCCACATACAATGGAGAGCATTGTTTGCACAATGCTATCCCCTCTGTATGTGGGGAGCACTGTGCAAGCAATGCCTCCCCCATATGTGGGGAGATATTAAGTTTGAATTTATTTTTATCTCTTTTTTTTTAAGTTTTAAATTTATAATTTTGAAATTATTTTAAATAATTATCACTCACACACACACACACACACACACACACACACACACACACACACACACACACATATATATATACACACGTGTGTATACATATACATATACATATATAATATACATATGTACATGCACACACACACACACACACACACACACACACACACACACACACACACACACACACATATATATACACACGTGTGTATACATATACATATACATATATAATATACATATGTACATGCACACACACACACAGATATATATATATATATATATATATATATATATATATATATAGTTTTGTGTATTTCATAATGATATTAAAAAAATATAATTGATTTGGGAAATGAGAATAGTTGTTTTATTGGAAAAATAACAATTTATTATTTTAGTTTGGGAAAAAATATTAATGTTAGATTAACAAATAAATGAGTTTATTTATATTTTTATATGTATATGCTTATATGTATAATTATATAAATTGTATAAATTTTTTTATCTATTGTGAAATGGTGATTTTCCTTAAAATGTGGTATTTGGGAAAAATAGAGGAATTAGAAAACTTGGGTCGATTGGCATTATTAGACGAAATTGAAAATAAATGTTCGTGTTTAATTACTGTATTCGCATTAGTTTTCAAAATTGCGAGTCTTTGGTCAGTTTATTAAATGTGGTCATATGGAGGTTTTCATGGTTGTGCATTTTCGTGTTCATGTTTTGTCAATTGGTTAACCTTATGGGAGGGTTGATTTCGGCCAAGTGGTTTTCTACGGTATTGAACTTTATGTACTATTTCATCTGTATACCTTGGTTTTGGGAGTTCATGTTATTTGGGTTAAGTGTCATATGGGAGAGTGGCTTTCAATTGGGGGCCACACCCAAAGTGGTTAGTTGGTAACCCATTGAAAGTTTGTTTAAGTAAGTGGTAACTTAATGATATTTAGGGGGCTTGGTAGATGAAACACTAAATAAAATAATTATGCCTCACTCATGGTTGAGTGCTAGTACAGACTCAAGATACAGTGAGAAGGCCTAAAATGGCAAACCAACAACCTTGTCCTCACGAAAGGATTGTTTGGGTCCACATGAGACTTGGTTGGGGCCAAGGGTTTGGGAGAGGTTACCATGATAACCCATGATGGGGTCGGGACCTATGGAGGCCTGCCAGGATAACCATACCAAGCTATGTGATTACACTCTTCCCTTATGGTCACTAGTGTATAGTCTTGTTGATTTCATCTATTTTGATTGGACCTCCCTGCTTTGACTGCGTCAATATACAACTTCTAAATGTCAAATATATTTTTTTGGTCCTATTCCCTTTTCAATATTTTGGGTTTCCTTTATAAATACTATGTCATGAGTAAATTCTTTTCTTTCTTTTATTAAATTTGCATTGTGAATTTATTTATTTATGGATTTGATGTATATTTAAATCTTTAATTGATTTTTCTAACTATATATATATTAATTAATAAAATAATTTAATTTTATTGAATTAAAGTTTATTTAATTTTTTAATTTATTATTTAACATAATAAAATTAACAATAACAATAGGTCTTTTAAATATTTAAAGAGAGGGTTATGACATATTTCTAAGCACTAAGCTCATAAATCACTTAGTGGGTTTGATGCAATATTACCTTGTCAAAAAAGGTGTCTCAACCTTTCATACTAATGTCAAGAATACAAAAAATGTAATGTTTGGGCTATAGAGGATACTTATAGCCCTAAAATGTTTCAAATGGGTCATCATTAGAACCTTGATGATGAGGATGCAAATTCCACCAAGCTCTACAATTTGAAAAAAATGGGTTCAATCGAATTCTCAATTCAAATTTTATGGTCTTCCACATTGGAAATGTGATGCAGGAGCATCCCCGGTTGATGAACAATCTTGCATCAACCAGAAATATCTCCTTTTATCTTTGTTCTTGTTTATTTCTTTGTGTAGTTTTATGTGTTCTTATTGGTTGGTACCAGTAGTTGCTTGCTTTTCGTGGCAGATCTTATTTTCAGTTTCCGGAATGGTTCATGTGTTTAATTCCAGATTTTTAGTTCATTTGGGTTCTTTCGCAGTTAGTTATCTCTTCTGGTTGATTGTTTCTGGGCTTCGGGACAGTTCTTGTGCTTACCGGTTGGTTTTCCTTCATTACCAACGCGATTCATGGTGTGTGGATCTATTTCGAGTCTTGTCCGATGTTCTTTGGCGTGTGGTCAACCTTCCTGTTGAACCACACCTCTTGGTTGTTATTTTCCAGAAATATTTCTTTAATTCTTAGGGTCGACCTAGTTACACGTTTCATTTTCCTACATTGGTAAATGTAATCTTATGAGGTCGACTCAGATATCTTCTGGTGAGTATAAATATGATGTTATGTAATCATCTGTAGGGGCAGAAGAAGTCGAATTGAGAATAAAGATTAAGATTCACATTTTGTGATTTGGTTGATTCTTAGAGTCCCGATTGGATTGTATCTGGCTGATAGCTTGCATGTAGACAGTTAACTACCGGATGTTCTTTGATGATTATATGATGATAACCGAATGGTTTCCGAAAGTTATAAAGCAATAATATGATCTGTTTCTATAATATTGTTATGTTTTCTTGTTGTTTTCATTGTGTTACTCTTGCTACATAAGTTAGTTGACTCTCTTTCAGGGTTTTACCAGTTATGGCTGCATCAAGTGGTATTAGAGCTGGTTATGGACTGGTTGGTGGAAAAATTGTTTGTGAACATTGAGGCATTCCTTTGGGTGGACAAATAGCCGATTGGAGACAGGCTACGTGTGTGTTCAATAAATCGTCGAGGGGAGGCAATTGAAACCAGTAGTCAGATCGCCAAGTTGAGGCAGTTCATCAGAGCGGAAGAGGAGATGCCGCCTAGAAGGATAAACCCCCGAAGGGTAGAGAAGATGATAGAAGACTTCAAGAATGAGGTGAGGAACGAAATCTAAAATGCTTTGGCTATTTTGCGGAGAAACCCCGAATCAGAGGATGAGTATGAGGAAGTTGGTGAAGAGCTTGAAGAAGCTAAAGGACCAGAAGATGAAAGAGAGGAAAGATTCTCGAGAGTAGTGGCATAAGAGAATAAAGTTCATTAAGTTGAAGTTTCAGACTTTTTCGAAACACTGAACTCGAAGGATCTGATCGATTAGATCAAAAAGCTGGAGGATTACTTTGAGGATGTCAAGAACCCATAGAGAGTCTGGATGGCATAGACTAAGTTGAAAGGGAATGCTACCTTATGGTGGAAAGAATTGCAGAAAGACAGAGTAGAGAATGGTGAATTTAAGATCACCCAATGGAGATAGATGGTTGCAATATTGAAGGCCAAGTTCATACTGAGAGACTATGAACTGGAGTTGTTCAAGAAATTACAGAACCTAAAACAGAGAAATGTGACTGTGAAGGAATATATTGAGGAATTCTACAAGGTGGTGATTAGATCTAGATAGAGAAAAGGTGGTGAGGTACATAAATGGACTTGCTTTTAACATTTAGGATGAGATGAGTATGTTGAGGGTTTCTACAGTTGAGGAAGCTTACCAGTATGCTTTGAAGACTGAGGAGAAGATGAGAAGAAGACAACTGAATAGAGGGAAGAAGAAATTGAAAGGACAGATGAGTGATAGTATGAAGAAACTGGTTGAGGAAGATGAATCAAAACCTAAGTGAAGTAAAGAACCGGAACATAAAACACAGAGGAAAGGCACTAGTAGTACCGGTAGAGAATTTCCTTTAAATTATTACAAGTGTGGATAAATTGGACATAGATTCTATGACTGTAAGAAGGGAACGACAAGAAGTTGTGTGGCAAATGAGGAACCAAAAGGTGAAGGTACCGGATCTGACTGTGCACCGGAGCAAGGAGAATCCCTTATGTTCAAAAGAAAGGATACTAGATTTACTCAGAGGAAGAGTCTTTTCCGGACTGTGTGTAAATCAGGTGGTAAGTGTTGCAAGGTTATTGTAGATAGTGGAATTACTGACAATTTGGTATCTAAAGAAATGGTTGTGAAGCTTGGATTGAAGAGGCTTGAGCATCCTTGTCCTTATGAGGTGAGTTGGTTACAAGATGATCAAAAGATAAAGATAAAGGAATAGTGTTTGGTGAATTTTAATATTGGAACTTTTAGAGATGAGGTTTTGTGTGATGTGGTATCTATGAGTGTGTGTCATGTCTTATTGGGAAAACCTTGGTAGTTTGATAAAGGAGCTATTTATGACTGTAGAAGAAACATAGTCACTATTGAGAAGGATGGGCAGAAGTTAACATTGATTTCTTTGAAGGAGAAAGAGAAGGAGGTGAAGAATCTGAGTCCTAAGAAAAGTTGCAGTACTGAGAAACCGATGGTAGAGGTTATACCAGAAGGTTTGAAGAAAGGTCTGATAGAACCAGTTGCAGAGGTTATACCAGAGGGTGACATGAGTTTGCAAAAGGATCTAATAGATGAGTCTGATGGACAGATGGAACCGGATGATAGAGAGCTTATAGTGACAAATTGGATGAAGTCTTGTGGCAGAAACAAATTAGAGTTGTAGAAGAAAGAAGGCAGTAAATAGAGACAATGTGCAGATCTGAAGAAAAGGAAGAGAAACAAAGAGAGTCAAGAGTTAGTGAAGTCGGTTGAGGCACCAGAGGAGCTAAAGAAGAGGTTGGTAGACAAATATGTTTGGATCAGAAATGAGCATGGGGTATTTATTGTGAATCCTTTTAGATGTTCATGAGTTGCCTCTCATGGAACATCTTTTTCTACTTGGGTTGTCTGATGCAGGAGCATCCCTGGTCGATGAGCAATCTTGCATCGACCAAAAATATTTCCTTTCAGTTTTGTTTTTGTTTAGTTCTTTGTGCAGTTTTTTGTGTTCTTATCGGTTGGTACCGGTAGTTGCTTGCTTTTCATGGAAGATCTTATTTTTGGTTTCCAGGCTAGTTCATGTGCTTAATTCCAGATTTTCAATTCATTTGGGTTCTTTTCCAATTAGTTATCACTTTCAGTTGACTGTTTCTCGGTTCCAAGATAGTTCTTGTGCTTATCAGTTGGTTTTCCTTCATTACCGACGTGATTCATGGCGTGTGGATCTATTTCGGGTCTTGTCCAATGTTCTTTAGCATGTGGCCGACCTTCCTACTGAACTACACCTCTTGGTTGTTATTTTTTGGAAAGATTTCTTTAATTCTTAGGGCCGACCTAGTTACACATTTCATTTTCCTGCATTGGTAAATGTAATCTTATGAGGCTGACCCGGATATGTTTCAGTGGGTATAAATATGATCTAATGTAATCATTTGTAGGGGAAGAGGAAGTAGAATTGAGAATAAGGATTAAGATTCTCATTTAGTGATCCGATTGATTCTTAGAGTCCCAGTTGGATTGTATCTAGCTAATAGCCTGCATGTAACCAGTTAACTATCAGATGTTCTTTGATGATTATATGATGATAACCGAATGGTTGCCGAAAGTTCTAAAGGAATAATATGACCTGTTTATGTAATCTTGTTATGTTTTCTTGTTGTTTTCATTGTGTTACTCTTGTTGCATAAGCCGGTTGATTCTCTTTTAGGGTTTTACCAATTATGGCTGCATCAAAATGTAAAAACATTTGCGACAAAAAAGAGACTTGTAAGAGGGAGCTACACCAATTGACCAAATTATGGCACATGTTATGTCACATAAATATATTGAATGGAGATAATGGAGCCAAATGCAACACCCAAGTTTGTGAGTAGATTATAAGAAATTTATGATAGGTGGAAGTTGTTGGTATATAGTCATGCTTAAGTGCTTAGGTCGCTTGATTATATGGCATCTTGTCTTTTTGGTAGGTAGTTATGATAAGTTGAGTAGGGTGGTAAGTAAGATATGTGTCCTTTATATACGCCTCCACTCCTCTCCTAGTGTATCCAATTAATATGGCTCTCAATATATCAATCTTCATTTGCTTTGCATTTCTCTCTTTGTTGTTTTCATTTTGCCTAGTTTCTTGACCAGATCTCACATGGTATCAGAGCCTTCGCTAGTCCATTGGAAATGCAATTGACTTGCAAGCAAGTTCACAACTATGATTTTAAGTGAGAGGATGAAGGCTGCAAACTTGGCTTGGTTTGTGCTAGATCAGCAAAGTTTTGTGAAATTCGTTCAATATTTGTAGCAAATAATTGAAAGAAATGTTTAAATTTGAAAAATATTTGCAGTTCCATTCAAATTTTGAAAAAGTTTGTTGAAATGTTGAAAAAAATTGTCAATATTTGTAATCTATTTTCAAAAAAATTTAAAGTTTTCTTCCTGTGAGGCAATATTTGCAGACATTTTCATAATATTTGTAAAAATTAAAGTTCATTTCTAGAATTTTGATGAATTCGCACTTTTATCTGCAAATATTTTTGAAATTTGTGTTCAACTTGCAAATATTGGCCTCGAATTGCATTATTTTGAAAATCGAAATGCAATATTTGGTTTTATGTACAAATTTGGCCTGAACAACAAGTTTTGTTGGTTAATTTTGCAATATTTTTTTCTATTGACGTTGATCTGCGTGTCATTTTGGCTTCTGAGAAATTTTGGACATCTTTTGGTGCAAATTTTGGCTTCAATATGCATTTTTGGACTTGACCTGAAAATAGTTTGCTCCCTTTGTTCGTTTGCTCAATCTGTTAAAGCATTTGACCCTGTAGTAAATTTATTTGCAGACTTTGACTTGTTCTTGGTGCTCCATTTCTGCCATATCGACATCCATTCGACTGATAGAACTGGTCATGACCTATTTTAAATTGACTAAAAACCACAGAAAAATCGACTGGTATTTTGGTTGTAATTTGTAGAAAAGTTGATTGAATGGAAGAATTTGATTTGGAAGGGGCGTTAATCTCCTCTTTATGGCATCTTAATCCAACATATCGATCTCATCCTTTGCATAATGACTTACTTTTTGCCTCTTGGGGGTTTTGGCGTCTTATATGCTGGTCTAGCGTCTTATTGTTGGTTTAACAATTAATTTTGGCATGAATTGGCATAATTTTGGCATCAACATGCAGTGTTTTCAGATAATTAGACATTGACCTCTGCATTTTATGGTTTAGCCTCATTTTGCAGCCATCTAGCATGGAGGTGCAATGATTGTTGTCAAACCTTATTTGGATTGAATCCAATATGTTTGGAATCTAAATCTACTCACTTGCCATCCATGTTGGTGTGAGACTGACGTGAAACATCTATAAAATGGCCTAATTTGGGGAAACTTTTTGTTATTAACTATGTGACTTTTCCAGTCTAGCATTTCCAGTGATCTCTGATTTGGTGGGTCGACCTCCACCTTAGCGAATTCATTTAGTTGATTTGTATTTGCTTCATCAATTTGACATCTTTGGCACAATATTTTAGTGTGGAAGTCTGAAAATTTGGGTGGCTTGGAAGTCTGAACTTTTTGGTGGTCAAACAGAAATTTCATTGTTTCCCTTTGGAATTTTCCAGCAAGGGCAAGTATGTGGGTGGCAGAATATTTGCACTAGTTTGAGAAGCAAAACAATTCAAATTTTTGGGCGGCAATATGGCATTTGCATTATAAATTTGCATATACATTTGTGAGCATTTGTGAGAATTAATGTGAGACAACGGTCGACCAATCCAAATTCCTCTTCATTTTCGGTAGATTTTCCTTCAATTTGGCTGGCTAAAGTTTGGGAAAAAGAATCTACCTTAATCTCATTTGAAATTGAACCTCATTTCAATTAGCATTTTCTTTGTATGTTGGCGAAATTTAAATCTTTTTCAAATCAACATTTGGAGTTTGTATGATCATCAAATTTATCATCATTCTTCTCCTTTCATCATGTTCCTCCCACCTTCCTTCAGTTTGTAAATTTACAAAAATATTTTAGTGTAAATTGTATAAGGCATTTAAATTTTTTGTAATGCTACATTAGGCATAAAGGTGAAAAATAAAAAATAGCATTTTTTTTTTTGATAGCTCAAATTTGAGTACTATTTTTTTTGTTGCAAAAGTGCTTATTTTTTCAAGCTTGATCGAATTGAGATGATTCTACAATCTCATTATAAAGTGTTTTTTTAATCCAATTGGTTATGCCTATGCACTACACATTAAATTTCTATTGGGGGGGGGGGGGGGGGGGGGTAGGTTCTCTAATACTAAATCAAGTGGGGTGTAATGTGTGTTGTATCTTGTATGCTTCCATACTTCTTACATTTCTTTAGTTTGAGACTAGTTAAGATATTATGGAAATTTCACATGTAATCATGAACTGAGTAAAGTTTTGCCTTTAGGGGTCCACCATGTCAAAACTACAATTTCATTCCTTTGTTGTTAGGCTCAATATAGAAAAATATTTGTCCTGGAAACAAAGTATAAAGAAACACTACTATGACCATGGTCTATCTCCTTAGACTCGTTCCTGAGCCACATGATGAATATCAAAAGAAAAAATAATTTAATAGGCATTACAATATATGAGGGATATATTCATCACATAGAGCACACCAATTGTCCTTTCATTACTTGGACCATCATCCAACAATTGTTTGGAGATCTTGACTCATCATTCAATCATGATGTTCGCTTCACTAAGACACCTGCTTCCCTAACTTGTGCAAACACATCCTTAGGGAATGATCACTTTACATATAGTTCTCCTTCACCCATTATTGTATCCATATTTGAGGAAACTTCATCTCCTATAGTTGAGGACACTACATCTATTGTTGCTACTTCTAAGTACAAAGTTGCTTCTTCAACAACATCCAGTGGTTTGATGCAACATGATTTTCATCCTCTTCTAGAGATAGCTCATTGGAACATATTTCTACCAGACATTGCATCCGTGTTATGAGTCCCACATTGTCAATTTGGAGGAAGCCATTTAGGATATTCATCTTCTCTTTCATGATAACTTATATGGAGTTGACACGTAATATTCAGATGATTCAAAGGCACATTCAGACCCTGTTATTCTTTATTTTCCTATATTTGTGCAGCTTCTATTGTGGCAATATCAAATTCTCATTGGTCCAATCATCACCATACATCCATGATCATTATACTTGAATATTTTATGGTACTTAATTCATCTTATCAACATTTTTCATACTTAGACATTGGCTTAGTGAAGCAGTCACTGGTTAGGAGGGACCTCAAAGAGATCATTCCGGATTGGTCAGCAAGAGTAACACAATGGGAACACAAAGATACGATGCAGGAAATGTAGAACAAATTATATTATAACATAAAAATTGATTACAACCAACCGGTAAAAATTGGGTTACAACATAACTAGCTCACAAGTTTGCTAGAACATGCTCAAAGTACATAATAGGTCACAACCTGGACCTTGAATCTTAAGATCTATCTTCTACACTCGGTCTAGCTACTTGATTCTTAGATTGATTACATTCTAAAGCTTAATTACAATTATATATACGATCCAAAGGATCCAGTCGGCCCAAAAAGGGAGCAAAACCCGAAGAACAAGACCTAACATGTAAAATCAACAAGGTCGGCCTCCACCAAGAGATTCCTTCAGAAAATCCAAAGGATGAAGTGTAGATCACGAGAAAAGGTCGCCCACATGCCAAGGAACATCAAAATCAATGCCCAAGGCTCCGCAAGCTTTGGAAGGGGCTCCGGTAGATCACCAAAATAGGTCCAGGCAACCGGTAACAAGAAACTGTCAATCGATAACAGGAAATTGTCAAGGAAACCGATAGCGATATCTTGCTAGAAAATGATCCAAATGTGATGCGGTCTGGAAATAAGAAAGATGATTAAGTCTTCAAGTAGAATCCAACTCCACAGGATCTGGTGATCCAAAACTCAGACACACAGAAATAAATGTTAAAACTGCAAACAGAAAGCAAAACAGAAAGAAAATGTTTTGGTTGATGCAAGATTGCTATGAACCAGGGATGCTCCTGCAACAGACATCCATGGTTATTGAAAAAGTGAGCCTCTCACTTTGTTGGGGTCAGAGGAAAACCAAGGTGGTCTACCTCTGCCTAAGAAATCCAAGATGAATCTTCAATTGGTTTGTCCTTCCACTTCACAAGATACTCCTTATACTTGTTGTTCGTGTCCTCCAAGTGTTGCTTAACTTGAATATGCAAGGATG
This sequence comes from Cryptomeria japonica, assembly GCF_030272615.1. Taxonomy (NCBI): domain Eukaryota; kingdom Viridiplantae; phylum Streptophyta; class Pinopsida; order Cupressales; family Cupressaceae; genus Cryptomeria; species Cryptomeria japonica. The sequence continues at coordinate 513,611,446 of NC_081408.1, read as the reverse complement.
CCATGTGATCTGCAAAGTCTTATGTTTCTGAACTTCTCTGGTCTTCGCTGCTAATATCTCTTAATTTTGATATACCTCTAGGATGCACTCTGGTAACAATCTCAAAAGGTGTTCTTTTGGTACTGAATTGTTGTAGGCCAACTCTACTTGTGCAAGGATCAAATCCCAACTTCCAGTTTTATATCTAGTTAAAGATCTCAACAAATTTTCCAAACTCCGGTTAACTACTTTTGTTTGTCCATCAATCTATGGAGAAAAGTAGAACTGAACTTCAAATCTATCTTCATCTTCTTCCAAAGTGTTCTCCAAAAATAGCCGACAAACTTAGTGTCTCTGTCTGAAACTATGCTCTTAGGTATTCCATGCAATCTCACTACTTCCTTGAAAAATAGGTATGCTACATGTAATGCATCTGATGTCTTCTTACAAGGTATGAAATGAGCCATCTTCGATAATCTATCCACTACAACAAATATAGAATCATTCCCTCTCAGTGTTTTAGGCAATCAAAGTATAAAATCCATGCTTATATCCTCCCAATGTCTTACCAATACAGCCAAAGGTTTATACAATCCCACATTCTAACTACTACCCTTTGAAACTTGACAAACTCTACAACTTTGCACATATTTCTTAACATCCTTAAGAATTTGGGTCCAAAAGTACTGCTCACTCACCAATGCTACTGTTTTGTCAATACTAAAATGTCCAGCTAATCCTCCACTGTATTTCTCCTTTATCAGATTCTCCCTCATAGAACTCTTAGGTATGCACAACTAAACTCCTCTGAATAACATCTCATCCTGAATGAAGTAATCCAACCACTTGCTTCTATCTACCATAACCGATTCTCTACATGCTTTCCAAGGTTCTGCAAAATCCGGGTCATCATCATAAAAAGTCTTCAATTATTCAAATCCTAATACTGTCACTCTCATCTCTGCCAGCAAATTCCTTCTACTAGTCAATGCATCAGAAACTTTGTTAGATTTCCCACTTTGATGCTTCAACACAAAGGTGTAACTCTGCAATAATTCTACCTATCTCATATGTCTTTGATTCAACTTACTTTGACTGTTCAAATACTGCAAAGCTTGATGATCTGTATACAACATAAACTCCTTAGGCAACAAGTAATGTCTCCACTTCTTCAAGGCTTGAACTATGTCATAAAACTCCTGATCATACACTAAATATCTCCTCTGGGCATCATTCAAATTCTCACTGAAATAAGATACTGCTCTCCCTTCCCGACTCGAGACTGCTCCTATTATTGTTCCACTTGCATCACAATCCACTTAAAATACTCTACTGAAATCTGGTAAAGCTAACATAGGATACTCAATCACTTTCTTCTTCAATAGTTCAAATCTTTTGTTTTCACTGGCGGTCCACTTAAATTCCTTCCGATCCCCTCTCATGTTCTCATTCATAGGGTTACAAACTGAACTAAAATTTCTAATGAACTTCCAGTAGAAACTACCCAATCCATGAAATGATCTTACCTCTCCAATTCTTTTCGATGTAGGCCACTCAACAATTGCTTTTACTTTCTTAGGGTCCATCTTCAAACCATCCTCAAATATCACAAGTCTTAAATAGACTAACTCATCCTTCATGAAAGTACACTTCTTGATATTTCTTAGCAACTTCTCTTCTCTCAACCTCTGCAAAACTTGTCTCAAATGCAACAAATGCTCCTCTTTTGTCTTACTGAAAATCAGAATGTCATCCAAATACACAATAACAAACTTACCCAATAATTTCTTCAATACCTCATTCATCAACCTCTTGAAAGTACCTAGTGTTGGCAATTGGCACTCTATTGGTTGGTTTCACTATGTTGTCATTGATGGAAACATGATTTTGTGTTCCGACTTCATGTTTTGATTCAATGGTGTACTAATAGGCACTTCACAGATTCTACACCAACACTAACACTGACAGGATAGAGGATTTCTTTGGTCATCGACAATGCAAGCCGACATGGTATAGTAAAGGTTATCAGTATTGGAGGCCGACATATCTTGGATCTGGCATCATCAATTTTTTTTAATGTTCATACATTTATGTTATCTAGTCGACATGTAATTTGATATTGTATATATATTTTTAAGCCAACATAAGGCATGAAAAAGTTGTATAGGTTATATAGGTCATTTTGGTAGATCATTTACATATAGACATGAGATAGGAGATTATGGATATGTGAATGTAATATGATGCGAAATTATTCAGAGAGATTATGTATGTGAGGAATTTATTGTAAGGGTTATTCTGGTAAAGGGGTTTAGGGTTTCAAACTGGAATAGATGAAGCTTAAACCAAAACTGTATTCTGGCATAGAAGATGCTATCTTAGCAGTTCACACTTCTCTGGATTGTAGTCTGGAATTTTATGTAGTCAGTGAGGCTCCTATTATGATTGAGTAGTGTGCTCTAGGCTGTAAGCCTTCTGGAAAGTGCAGGCCCCTCATATTTTTGTAATATCTCTTCATATGGCCAGTGGATTGATATTGTGGGTCACAAATCCCACCGTGGTTTTTCCTCTTTGAGGTTTCCCATGTATAAATCTATGTGTTATGATTCTCATTTATGTGATTGGCTTATTAGTTGTTTTACTTCTTTCAATTTTGTTTATACTGGTATACCGGTTGGTGCATGCATTTTTTAATAAGGCTAAAATTTACTATTCTGGTATAACACTGATTTACCCCCCCCTCAGTGTTATTGGTTTCCAACAATTGGTGTCAAAGTCTTGTACCTCGGAGGAAGTTTAATAGCTTGAGGAAGAACCTGAAACCGGAATCCATGAATATGGATTTGGAGAAGCAGCTTGAGATGGCACTTGAAGATTATGATGTTGAAAGGTTGAAGAACTTAAAGCTACAAGATGAGTTGAATTCTGCTAAGGAATTCATTCTTGTACTACAAGAGAGGTTATCATATGTCCAAGCTAGAAGGAAGGAACTTTTACAAAATCAAGATGATGAAGAGAAAGATGCACTCAAGGAATAATGTCAGAAATTGAGTTCGGAGAACATGGTAATGAAAAATGAAATGCAAGTTATAACTATGAGGATGTCTAAGGAGATTGAGGATAGAAATAAAAAGGAAGAAAATCTTCTTGTATCCCTGAAAAACAAATTTGAAGAATGTGGTAGGTTGGTTCATGAAAATGATATGTTAAGAACTGATTTGGTACAATCCCAGAATAATGAGCAAGAGCTTGAGAGACAAATGATAATAGTAAGAAAAGATTTAACTGCTGGAAGTGAGTACAAAAAAAAATTCAAGATCAGCTCGGCACGGCTTGATGAGTTATTGAAGAGACAGAGGCAAATTGGAGATTCCAGTGGACTTAGATTTGAGAAAGGACAGAGTTTCAGTACTGCTAGTGAAGATCAAAACCATAAGGCACCAATAAGATAATTTAATGCTTATAAATTCAATGCTAGATGTTTTGTTTGCAATAGATTTGGTCACATGGCTAGGCAATGTAGAAATAGAGAAAATCAGAACCCTGATTCTACTCTCGGTAAATGTTCTAAATGCAATAAGGTTGGCCATAAGATAGAAGATTGCAAAATTAATGTTAAATGCTATTCTTGTGGAAAATTTGGACATATGGGTAATCAGTGGAGGTTAAGCAATTTCACCGGTTTTAGCAAAGAAATTTAGAAGAACAATGTTTCATGTTATGCATGTAATGAAGTTGGACATATTGCTAAGTTTTGTAGAAGCAAAAATCCACCGGTTAGTAATGGAGGATCAAATTCAAAAGGAAAAGAGAAGGTTAGTGAAATCTAGCAAGATCATACTCAGAGATGGGTTAGGAAGACTGAAGAACAAATATCAGATGGGAATGTACTATTACTTATCTAGCAGAAGAGGCTGCTCCTGCACCGACAGGAAGCTCATCCAATATCTAAAGATCAAGATGCCTTAGAAGTAGGAAAAATTCATGAAGATGTTGCATATGCCCCAGGAAGAGGTTCTAGAAGATGTTCCTAATATTGGAGAGGATTATCCGGCATGAATATGTTTTGAGAAAGATCGGGTATCTTTCACTGATAGTCATTTATGTCAATGGAAGATTAGGGTTATTCTCGAAGGTTAAAAGATTGAATACACTTCATTGTTAATCACCCTACATTCAGAGCGATTTCAGAGCGATTCAGAGTGACTAAGTGCGATCAAAGGCAATTCCAGGCAATCAGATTTCTTTTAGAGCGATTTCACTGACGTCTGGAAGAATTTGTTGAAGGTTTTCGTCAAGAGCGATCAAGAGGTATTTATCTTTAAACATGGAAGCGGGATCATCTTCTATTCCTATTTTTGATGTAAACCCAACCGTCGTAGAGGTCAAGGACCGTCCCAGGCCAATTTTCAAGCGGTATCCACATGTGACTACCCTAGAATATTCAGTTGGTGCATTCTCTCGCGTCCCGGAGGGAGTTGTGTATGTAGAGGATGTTAGGGCATATATTCACTGTCAGATCAAGGACTAAGGAACTTCAGAGATTAAGGGCATGTATATGAGTGAGCTAATGGGAGAATCTGGAAAGATCAAACTAACATATAAACATATTGAAGACCTAGGGTTTACAGACATTCTGGATATTCGGAGTTCAAGGATGAGATAATTAGATATGTAATGAGTAGAGTACATGGGGAATTTATATGGCAGAACAGACCTTATAAAATCACCAAGGAAGCAATCCGAGCAATCACTGGTTTACCATCAACTGGGCAACATCCAGACAAGAAGGTTTCAAATGATTTTGTGAGGAAGATCACCGACGCTACATCTGATAAAAGATCCATGAAGGTGAGCACTATCACCAACATCGACATCAATTTTGGTAGCATGATCATTGGGTACAAGGTAACTCAATCAAACTGACTGAATTTAGTTTCTAGTTCATGCATTTTGGCTGCATACAAAATGATGAGAGAAAATGTAAAATTAGATCTATGCGGTTGGATACTTGATGAGTTATTGATAAATCTAGGAAAGATCAAGGGTGAGAAGAAGGGTACATTCCAGTATGGGAACTTGTTAGTTTGCCTAATGCTATATTTTCTGAATGATTCACTCAGTTCTAGCAAGAGGCGATGGGATTTTGACATCCTGGTAGGAAGACAATTGAAATAGTCAATTGTTGCATTAGGAAACCAGAGAGATGATAAGGTATGGGGGTATTTTAAGACATTTCAAAAATGTATGAGGTCTAGGGTAAGGGTACTTGAGCATATTGTAGAAAAATACTCTACCGACATATGCTTCATGGTAAAGAAGGATGAGACACTCATGGAAGCAGTTAAACCCTGAAGGATCTGGATTGAAGAAATGGGCTATGAGGTAGATGCACAGATTCTTGATGCCTATGCAAAAATGTTGATTGATGCACCAATTGATGAGGCAGAGAAGCCATGTGGCATTGCACAACAAAAGACTCATGAGGTTGAAACAGAGTTCAACCGAAAGAAAAGAGAGAAACAAGAAGGAAAATCAAGCAAATTTGTGCAGAAGGTCTCAAAGGACATCAAAGAAATAATTGATGTTTTCCCAGAGAAAGGTAGAAAGAGGAAGGATCTGGAAGTTCATATTGAACCTGTTACTTCAAAATCAGATTCAGAGGATGACACACCATTAGCATTTAAAAGGGTTGTTAGGAAGAAACCATAGGAGACAAAGGTAGAAGCAAAGAAGCAACTAGTTAGGAAGGTCATAATCAAGATACCGGCACATAAGCAAGCACCTAAAGCTACACCTATAGCTGCATCCGGTACTGCCAAGAGGAAGAAGAAGAGTGACATTGACTTAGCAATTGAAATTGGTAATGTGACTAAAGATGGCATATTGAAGAATGTTCAATTTTATTATGATAACTTAGAGGATGATGAACAAAGAGAGTTAGAGGAAGCAATCCTATTATATATGGATATTTATAAGAAAGCCTTAATTGAAATAGAAAATCAAATACCGATTGCGTTATATAACATGTTAGATGCTAGAAGATTATCAGCTATGAAGAGGATAAACACATTAAAATTCAAGAGTTATTACTATAGCTCTAGATGAAATGGAAAAGACACTTGAGGTGGCAGACAGAAAAGTTTTCAATAGCAAACATAGGATAACTAGTCTGATGCTAGGGAAAGTAAATGAAATAATAAAAGAGACTCAAAAGGCATGGGTTAAATTGTTGGGAGAAAGCAAAGGATTCTTTACTTCACCGAAAACCAAGACAGACAATGCAGATACACCAGTTGAAGGAAAAGGAAAGGGGATTATGGGTACTTCACCCCCAATTTTGAAAAATATTAAGATAGTGGAAATTGAGCCACTAGTAAATATAGATGTACAAACAAATATTGAGATACCGGCTAATACAAAGAATGAACAAGCTAACATTATACAGGATACTAATATTAAGGACAATTGTCCTTTGGATACAAATTTACAGGTTGAGGTTACTATTCCTACATAGGAACCGGTAGTTACACATACTGCACCAAGTGGCGAAGCCACCAGTGTAAGTGAGGAGGTTATAAAGGATAAAACATGAGAGGAGAAAATAGGGGAATCCAGCAGGGAACCCGTTGTTGGTCCATCATTATTGACAATTGACACTTCTCAGGTAGAAAAGAAAAACATCACAGAGATGAGCCCCACTGAATTGATGATGATGGCTACTCAAAAACTAATGAAGAAGGGATCCACAGACAAGGGGATTATAGATAAATCAATCACTGTTTTACACAGATTGGTCATGGAGTGTAAGATTTAAAATGAAGCGAGCCCATCCGGCAAGCTTAAAGTAATCATTGAGCACATATCAAAAGACTCTCAATCCTCACAACAAATATCAAACCGACAAGCACTAGAAATATTTACTCAGGCTAAGAGAGCTTCTTTTGATTAGATAATCAAAACAGAGAAGAAAAAGATTGAGGAGAAGCTAATCCTAATTGAAAATTCTTTGAAACAATGTACAAATATATATATAGGATATGTTGTAATACTGAAATACTTACAACTAATGTAGATAAAAAGATAAAAGAGATTCAGGAGAAAATTGCAAGTATTGCTAACTCTTTTGACGAACCGATTTCATTGACTACATCAATTGATGGTCAAATTTTGATCTTGGAGAACCAAATTTCTGCTCTTGAGAAGAAAAAAGAAAAAAATAATTCGAAGAGCCAAAAGTCTAAGAGGCCTGGTGAGTCCACAATTGGATTCACTCTGTGTACATAAGAAAGAATGCATGGATATTGTGGAAAACCCCACATTGACAGAGGTAAATGAAAAAAGAGTCTTTTTCACATTTATTGAGTGGACTTGTATCTATTTCTAACACATTCTAAACTGGCTGGGATACTTATGTGGAGCTACTAGAGAAAACTTATCCGGAAATTTTGAAGTTGGTCAAGCTCCGGTAAGACATTTTTGGGATATTCATTGTTCAATTATTATCCTTTGACATTCTTTTTAGAATTTTCAAATGACATTGTTGTCAAAGGGGGAGTACTATAAATGTGAAAAAGAATAAAAGAGTTGTATACATTAGGGGAGTTTTGGAGTTTTGGAGTATTTTTCTTATTCAGCTCAAGGGGAGCAGGGCAAGATGAAACCGACAAATGAAACCTTGACCATTTTTCACATGAGTATTGCCATCAATGCCAAAGGGGGAGATTGTTGGCAATTCACACTCTATTGGTTGGTTTCACTATGTTGTCATTGATGGCAACATGATTTTGTGTTCCGGCTTCATGTTTTGATTCTATGTTGTACCGATAGACACTTCATAGATTCTACACCAGCACTAGCACCGGTACCGGCAGGACAGAGGATTCCATTGGTCATCGACAATGTAGGTCAACATGGTATTGTACAGGTTATCAGTAATGGAGGCTGACATATCTTGGATCTGGCATCGGCAATTTGTTTTAATGTTCATACATTTATGTTATCTAGCCGACATGTAATCTGATATTGTATATATATTTGTAAGCCAACATAAGGCATGAAAAAGTTGTATAGGGTATATAGGTTAGTTTGATAGATCATTTTCATATAGACATGAGATAGGAGATTATGGATATGCGAATGTAATATGATGCAAAATTATTCAGAGAGATTATGTATGTGAGGAATTTATTGTAAGGGTTATTCTGTTAAAGGGGTTTAGGGTTTCAAACTGGAACAAACAGAGCTTAAACTGGAACTCTATTCTGGCATAGAAGATGCTATCTTGTAGTTCACACTTCTCTGGATTGTAGTCTGGAATTTTATGTAGTCAGTGAGGCTCCTATTGTGATTGAGCAATGTGATCTAGGTTGTAAGCCTTCTTGCAAGTGCAGGCCCCTCATATTTTTGTAATATCTCTTCATATGGCCAGTGGATTGATATTGTGGGTCACAAATCCCACCGTGGTTTTTCCTCTTTGAGGTTTTCCACATATAAATCTGTGTGTTATGATTCTCATTTATGTGATTGTCTTATTAGTTGATTTACTTCTTTCAATTATGTTTATATCAGTACACTGGTTGGTGTATGCATGTTTTAATAAGGCTAAAATTTACTATTCCGGTATAACACTGATCCACCCCCCCTCTCAGTGTTATTAGTTTCCAACTCTCGGTGCATTAGTTAACCTAAAAGGTATCACCAACCATTCATGCAGTCCTTCATTTGTGTTCAATGTTGTCTTCCACTCATCTCCCTCTCTGATCCTGATCTAATGATATCCACTCTTCAAATCTATCTTTGTAAAGTATTTTGCTCCACTCAAACAGTCCATTATATCATCCGCCCTAGGCAAAGAAAACTAATATTTCACTGTGATCTTGTTTATTGCTTTGGAATCAGTACACATTCTCCACTCCTCATTCTTCTTAGGTTCTAATATGTTGGTACTGCACAAGGGCTCAAACTTTCCCTGATCAAACCTTCTTCAATAGCTCCTGCACTTGTCTATTTAGCTCCCCATTCTCTGTCGGTATCATCCAATGTGCAACTTTGTTAGGCAAACTAGCTCTGGGAACCAATTCCATGCAAAGACTAATACTTATCATAGGTGGAAATCCATCAGGTACATTGTCTGAAATGATGTCTTCATATTCTATCAGCAAATATTTTATCTCTTCTGGTTGCTCTCCTTCTAGTTTTGGTTTATGAGTCTTCTTAGGAATTAAGACAAAACACACATTATCATGTCTCAATCCATCTAGGAATTTCCTTCCATCTACCAAACATATTCTAGCATTCATATATACTTCATTCTTCAAACATTCCTCCAAAGCCAACAAGGTTTGCTTCATCCCATTGGCCACAATAGTGTATGTATTCTTCCTCCCATCATGTACTGCTTGACTATCAAACTGCCAAGGTCTACCCAACAAAAGATGACAAATATCCATAGGCATAATATCACACAAGACTTCAACATGATAATTCCCAATTTTCAATTTCACCAAACATTGCTCACTTACTAATAAGTTATGTTCATCCTGAATCCATGCTATCTAATAAGGTTTAGGGTGTTTCAATATCTCCAAATTCAACTTATTTACCATCTCTTTTGAAACATGATTTTTTGAACTACCACTATCAACAACAACTTTACAACACTTACCGGATACCTTACATCTAGTCTTGAACAAATTCTTCCTCTGCAAGGGCTCTTAATCTCCTTCGGTATGACACAAAGCTCTCCTCATCATCAATAATTCTCCATCTTTTAGTTTATTGTCTAATCCGATGGTGTTTTCGTCCACCATTGCTTCTCTTTTGATATTCTCTGTCTTCTTACACTTGAAGGCACAATGTCCTTTTCCTCCATACTTATAGCAAGTTCCTCTAAATGTTCTCTTGTCTTGTCTTCCAAAATTCTCACTCCAGTAGCCATCCAGTTCTCTCCTCTGATAGAAATTTCCATCATTTTTTCGGTATTAATTACCTTCTTTGTTCACTTCCTTGTCCTTGTTCTAACTTGTACAGGTTCCTCTATCTTCGATATATTCTCTTCCTCCTTGAAGTATTCCTCCGGTAAATCTTCCACCTCTGCCTCTCTGCCTTTTCTCATGTCTTTTGTTTAGCTTCTCTTCTATCTTTAAGGCATACTAGTAAGCCTCTTCAACACTCTCCAATTTGATCAAACTAAGTTCATCTTGTATAGACATCCACAATCCATCCAAATATCTTGAAACTTGTTCAACTTCATCATCAACATGTCTGGATCTGATGTTCAACTTGTAAAATGCTTTGGTGTATTCTTTCACACTAGATTCCTTCCCTCTCAAATTTTGCAACTTCCAGAATAGATTCACTTGATAATCAGCTGGCATGAACTTTGACTTCAACTTAGAAATCATCGTTCATGTTGTTCCTCTGCAGTTGCAGGTCAGATCCACAGTCTGCCACCCTATAACAAAAATTTCAGGACACACAACCTTTGGAAGGAAACTTCACTCCGATACCACTTGAAGCAGTCATCGGTTAGGAGGGACCTCAAAGAGATCAATCCAGACCACTCAACAAGAGTAACACAATAGAAATACAAAGATGCGATGGAGGCAATGCAGAACAAATTGTATTATAACATGAAAATTGATTACAACCAGCTGGTAACAACTGGGTTACAACATAATCGACTCACAGGCCTGCTAGAACATGCTCAAAGTACAGAATAGGTCACAATTGGAACCTTGAATCCTAAGATCTATCTTCTACACTCAATCTAGCTACTCGATTCTTTGATTGATTACATTCTAAAGATCAATTACAATTATATATATGATCCAAAGGATCCGGTCGGCCCAAAAAGGGATCAAAACCCGAAGAACAAGACCTAATGTATAAAATCCACAAGGTCGGCCTCCACCAAGAGATTCCTCCGTAAAATCCAAAGGATGAAGTGTAGATCAGGGGAAAACGTCAGCCACATGCCAAGGAACATTGAAATCAACACCCAAGCCTCCACAAGCTTTGGAAGGGGTTCTAGTAGATCACCAAAATAGGTCCAGGCAACTGGTAACAAGAAACTGTCAACCGGTAACAGGAAACTGTCAAGGAAACCGATAGCGATATCTTGCCAGAAAATTATCCAAATGCGATGCAGTCTAGAAATAAGAAATATGATCAAGTCTTCAAGTAGAATCCAACTCCACGGGATCTGGTGAGCCAAAACTAGGACACACAGAAAGAAATATTGAAACTTCAAACATAAAGCAAAACATAAAGAAAATGTTTTTGGTTGATACAATTGCTATGAACTGGGGATGGTCCTGCATCACTTAGAGATTCTCGATCAACATTTGAAACAAGAATCTTTAAAGGCATCATACATCTTGAGTTTTCTTTCCTCTTTTTCCTTTCAATATTGGTACGATAAGTTCCATATTTATGTGGTTCTATTTATTCCTAAGGGGAGGGATTGTGTTCATGAAACTTGGATCACCTTTAGCATTCATTGGTAGGCATCTACCATCACTACAAGACATTCTATAATGAGGGGGGTTGCATGGTATCTCTCTTTCTTCTCTCTTATGGGAATAATTTATTCCTCATATGGGGTTTTGTACTTCTCATAAATCAAAGATCTTATTTTTCCTTGTTTACTAGGGGAGTTGGATCATCTTTAGCATTCATTGGTAGGCATCTACCATCAGTACAAGAGATTCTATAATGAGGGGGGTTGCATGGTATCTCTCTTTCTTCTCTCTTATGGGAATAATTTATTCCTCATATGGGGTTTTGTACTTCTCATAAATCAAAGATCTTATTTTTCCTTGTTTAGTAGGGGAGTTTTTTCCCACAAAATTTATAATCTTCTTTGATGTTAAGACCCACTCTTTTCCTCACCTAAGCTATGCCTAAGGTTGCTTGTTGGCATGTTATCATGCTTAGGTGCTTAGGTGGACTGCTTATGTGGCATCTTACTTAGCTGGCAGGTAGTTATGCCCATGTGACATGTTAGGTAGGATATTTGAACTTTATATACACTACTACTCCTCTCCTAATGTATCTAATTAATCTTACTCTCAATACATCAATATTCATTTTATTTGCATTTCTCTCTCATTTTGTTTTCATCCCTAATTTCTTAATCAAATCTCACAAAATTAATATGTTATTTTATCTTATGGACTCATACCTATGAGAATTAGGTGTTATTTTTTAACTAAGAATTTGTGTGTCACATTTAAATTATTTTAGCTCGCAGTTTCTTAATTACCATTTGATGCTTTCATGTATTGCTTCTATTAATTGGCTAGTTCAGATGGAGATTTCATAGTGAGTTGTAGGTATTGATTTTGATAAAAACAACAACATATAGGTATTGAAGGGCCACCTAAAAAGCCTTTATAAATAATATCAACAAAGCCACAACCGCCCCATTATAGAAGCCAAAAAAATAACAAACATCATATCAAAAAACCTAACAAAGTAGAACAAAAACACAAAATAAAGAAACAACATGAGAGATTAAAGCTCCTTAACGGTGAGTCTTCAGACATGTAGTGTCGCGGTTAAAACACTTTGTTGGTGAAGTGGCCACCGAGGTTCAAACCCCTGTTGGGCCATTGTGCTGTAGGCCCTATGTCTTCATTGGGTTGTTGTACTCGCGGGTTTGAACAAGTGAAGTGTGGGGATGAGGTCCCCTGATTGTGGCCTCACCGGTTCATAGCTCCAGGTCAAAAGCGTTTCACGTGGAGCCAGAGGGCGTGTCATGCCAGCGTCGTCGATCACGTTAAAAAGTTTACCAGACAATAAAAAAAAGAAGAAGCTCCTTAATAGTGTTATCTATGTCCATATCCTTTTTGTGTAGACTATCATCCAAACCTTTTGGGTCTCAAGTCTTCTTTCTCCTCTCATTTACCTTCCTATGCATGATTTTAATCATTGTGTTGGGGATAATATCATTAGCTTTCCTCCCTTTATTTGCAACACTAACACTCTACTTTCTTGATTTCTCATTGATACTTTTAATCTTCCTTGAGTTAACCATCCTATATCTTTAATTTTTTTCTTAATCTTCTGATCCAAAGGTACATCTTTTTGTCATAATTATCTGACCCATTAGCAATTTCCTTCTTAATGATGACAAGCTTCTCCTTTTGACTGAACATTATTTTATAATTTGTTGACATACAGAACAACCTCCCAATTTTGAAATATTCTCCTCTCCTCCTCTAATGGAAAATGAATTTCTCCATTTTTCTTTATGGTTATGATTTCCATCTTAAAGTCCAACCTACTAATCTCAATATTAAACCACTTCATCAACTTATGTTGCATGTCATATGCTTGATGTGAAGTAATGATATTTTGATTGAGTATAGATGTCATTTACAAAATCTGTTAGGGATGATGAGTAGAGATGTGGTACATTGGGTTCATTAGGGATTTGGGGATAGGGATCTATTTTTTGGAAAGGAAAACCCATAACCAATTTGGGGAAGGCTTTGACTTTTCCTTTTACTAGAATGTGTGGAGAGTCAACTTTCCAAGACCTGGCTATATCTACCATTTTCTAGATACTTTTCCTTTTTAAGACTTTAATTTCCAAGCCATGGTTGTCTACCATTGTTAGGATCCTTTTCCTTAAAGCTATCAAATTTCCACAATCCATGCTATAATTTTTATAATGCTTCTAGATTCGATTGTGTGCAAGATTTTTATCATCAACTTTTCGAATAACACTCCATGATTCATCATCAAGATGAGAGTTCTAAGGAGAAGAAAGATACTAGGAACCAAAGCTAGACTAAATAAAAAGATGAGAGGGGTGGGAGAGAGAGAAAGAGAGCACACGAATAAAAAAAAAATAGAAAAAGAAATAAGAAAACACAAAGAAATAAAAATACTGATATATACTTGTATGTATATGTATATATATATGTATACATATGTATGTATATGTATATATATGCATACATATATACATATGTATGTGTATATATGTACATGTATGTATATATACATATGTACACATATGTACATATGTATATATACAAACACGTACATATTTATACATATGTTATGTATATATATGTATATATGTGTGTATATACATACATATACATATGTATATGTATATGTATATATATATATATATGTATATGTATATGTATATATATATGTATATGTACATGTACATATATATGTATGTATATATTTATGTATATATATACATACATATATACATATGTGTACATGTATGTATGTATATGTACACATATGTGTACATATACATACATACATGATATGTGTACATATACATACATACATGTACACATATGTATATATGTATGTATATATATACATACATGTACAGGAGTTGGTGCAGGAGCACCTAAGGGGCCTATAAGGTCTAACATGTCTATAAGGTATGGATGGATGTAATGAGGGTCATTTGAGACTTAAAACAATGTAATAAGGCATGTAAAGCCAATACTTGTCATGGTTGAGTCAAGTTGTCTAGTTGTGTCAAAATTGTCAAAATTGTGTCAATGTTGTCAAACGAGCAATTTTATGTAATAAATGTTAAGAAGGCATGTTAAGTGTCAAAATGGGGTACATATTATGTTTTAAGAGTGTTCAATCATCAAATTGATTTTCTTAATGATATAAGGACAAAATGTCAAGTATTGTCAATTTCACACATTCAAATGGTGGATTCCAATGGCTAGTTGGTTCTTAGGTAATTATGGGAGTTATTTTCGGTTTGGGGGAATATGGTGTGTTTAAAAATCTCATTCTCACGTGTGGAGAGTCTGCTGGGGTTTATTTTGAATATTTTTCTTTGTAATACCAAACTGCTACAATAAAATTCAACATTTTCCCTACATTCATGAGTGAAATCTGAAACATATTATTGTTTTTATCTCTTCATTTTGATTTGCACTATTTTAAAGGTGTTTGGTATATTTAATAAGAATTATTTGAATTCATTTGGAAGGTTTAATCAATTCATTTTGTGCATATATAGTTGATTGTCCCAAAACTAGTGTTGTAGGTGCTCGTTTGTGTTGATTTGGGAGTCAAAATGAAGTTTTACGGCTCATTCCTCTTTAAGTATTTGTTGTTTCTTGAGAAATGAGTCCCAAATGGTTTATTATAGACTAACATGTAGGTAAAAGTTTAGGGATAGAGTTGGCATGAAGGGTGATCACCTTTTGAGTGCAAGTTTGTGTGTGAAAGGTGCATGGGAATGGTGGCATAGGTGTAGCAACAAAATTTTGTCCTTAATGAGGGCACCATTTGAGTATTTAATATGTGATTAAATTATAAATATATGGTGAATCCTAAAGGAGAAGTTCTGGAAGTGACTGGAGAGGGTATTTTGAAGGAGCCCAAGTTTTTAGGACTTAGAAGTGAGGGTTTGGTGTCTCAAGAGGTAGATGAGTGTGGAAACCCCTAAAACCTTTAAAATACTTTATTTTGAAAAATTTCCTAAGACTTTTTGAGGGTATTTATTTTTTGAGTTGAGTTTGCAATAGGGTTCCTTTGTAAAAGTGACCTAATTAGGCCTAAAGGTGCAGTAGCAAGGTATCGGTCCGTATTGTTGGTCCAAAGGAGTCATACCTAAGTTTGATATATTTTATTTTAATCCAAAAATGGTATCCAAAAATGTTATTTATTTGAAAATTTATTTGGGGAAGTTTGGAGTAAAGGTCAAATTACTCACTGAACAAGGCTACTAGGATTAAGCCTAGATAGTACCCGGGTAAGGGATTGTTGATGAACTAGTCAAGTAGGTGGGTGAAACCTATTGGAACATGCTGAATAGGGCATTTTGAGACCCTAGAAGGTGTAGGATTAAACCTTTGAAGTTGAGGCCTAAGTTTGAGTACCTTGGTGAAGCCTAGAGAAAGAAGAAGGTTAGTAAACCTTGTTGGTAAGAAGCCATAGTTGATTGAATCCATTTGGTTTTGATTATTTCTTGGGTG
This sequence comes from Cryptomeria japonica, assembly GCF_030272615.1. Classification (NCBI taxonomy): domain Eukaryota; kingdom Viridiplantae; phylum Streptophyta; class Pinopsida; order Cupressales; family Cupressaceae; genus Cryptomeria; species Cryptomeria japonica. The sequence goes on along the minus strand of NC_081408.1, from coordinate 513,595,481 downwards.
GACCAGATACCTCTACATCATATATGTATATGTATATGTATATACATACATATACATATATGTATACACATATACATATGTATATATATATATGTGTGTGTGTGTGTATACATATATGCATATATATATGTATATATATACACATATACATATATGTATACATATATACATACATATATACATATATGTGTACATATGTGTGTGTGTCTCTCTCTCTCTCTCTATATATATCTTTGTGTGTGTGTGTTTGTGTGAGAATATATGCATACATGTATATACATATACATATATTGATATACATGTGTCTATATATATATATATATATATATATATATATATATATATATATGTATATATATATATGTATATATATATATGTATATATGTATATATGTATATGTATATATGTATATATGTATATGTATATATGTATATATGTATATATGTATGTGTATATATATGTATATATATGTGTATAAATATATGTGTATGTGTATATATATATATGTATGTGTGTGTGTATATATATATATGTAAACATCCACATATATCTATGTATATTTGTGTATAAACATATTCATATATGTATATATATATATTTTTCTGTGTGTGTATCAACACACACACACACACACACACACACACACACACACATGTGTGTGTGTGTGTGTGTGTGTGTGTGTGTGTGTGTGTGTGTGTGTGTGTGTGTGTGTGTGTGTGTGTGTGCATGTATGTGTGTATGATAAAAAAGAACCAGAAAAGGGAAAAAAACTAAGAACAAACAAGGAATAAAGGGATCAAAAAATTAACGAAATAAAACAAAAGTAAAAAGAAAGAAAGAGCAGAAAAAAGGGGGCACAACACAATGCTAAACGGAGCAGAGACACAAGGATGAGGCGAAAGGAGAAGGGAGAGAAAATAAAGGAAACAAGAGAGAGGAAAAGGAGGAGAGGAAAAGAAAGCTAATGACGGGGGACCCTTAGAGTATCAAGAAAAGGTTGCCAAGAGGGATTGAGGCACCAACCATCATTACGATTAAGATTGGTTAGGTGGTTATTGATGACAATGGCCTCCTTAAGTTTCCATTTGAAGAAGTTTTCTTCCTTGAAAAGGATTTGAGTGTCCTCTAAACAAATATGATGCTTGGTGGTTGAGGAGTGCTTTGCTAAGGCCGATTTGAGAACACGCTCGTGCCTAATGTCTGCACTGTGCTCCTTGATTCTAGTATTAAAAGAACTGCTCGTCTCCCCTATATATAGGGTGCCACATGAGAAAACAACCCTATAAATCCCTAACTCTGAATGGATGTTCCTGGGGTCTTTGAGAGGGGGAATTCTCTTTTTCAAGGTCAAACATGGCTTGAACGTGCAACAAAGACCCTTCTTGATGAGAATTTTAGAGATCTTGTGGGAAATTCCTTCAACAAAAGGAAGAGCCACAGTCGAGAGCACTCCTTAGCCACCAAGCATCATATTTGTTTAGAGGACACTCAAATCCTTTTCAAGGAAGAAAACTTCTTCAAAAGGAAACTTAAAGAGGCCATTGTCATCAATAACCACCCGACCAATCTTAATCGTGACGATGGTTGGTGCTTCAATCCCTCTTGACAACCTTTGCTTGATACTCTAAGGGTTCCCCGTCGTTAGCTTCCTTGTCCTCTCCTTCTTTACCTCTCTTGTTTCCTTTCCTTTCTCTCTCGTCTCCTTTTGCCTCATCCATGTGTCTCTGTTCCGTTTCGCGTTGTGTTGTGGCCCCTTTTTTTTGTGCTCTTTCTTTCTTTTTACATTTGTTTTATTTCATTATATTTTTTGATCTCTTTATTCCTTGTTTGTTCCTAGTTTTTTTCCCTTTTCTGGTTCCTTTTGGTCACACACACACACATGTACATATGTATATGTTTATACACAAATCTACACACACACACACACACACACACACACACACACATACTTACACACACATATACACATTTGCATGGTTGTATATGTATATACATGTACATGAATATTGTCACATATACATCAATATATATATATATAGATATATGTATATATACATATATATATGTATATGTATACATGTATATGTATACATATATATGTATATATGTATACATATACATATATATGTATATATATGTTATTTTTATTTCTTTGTGTTTTCTTATTTCTAGTTCTTTTTTTTATTCGCATCCTCTCTTTCTCTCTCTCCCACCCCTCTCATCTTTTTATTTAGTCTAGATCTGCTTCCTAGCATCTTTCTTCTCCTTAGAACTCCCATCATGATGATGAATCATAGAGTGTGATTTGAAACATTGATGATAAAAATCTTGCACACAATCGAATCCAGAAGCATTATAAGAATCCTTTTCCTTTTTAAGACTTTAGTCCCAAGCCTTGCCTATGTCAAGTTACAACTTACAGACCAGGATATTGGATGACGAGGTTACCTTGAATATTATAATCTCTTATTTTTTAACGGAATTTGGGTGTGTGGAAGCAACTTCCTACACCAATATAAGTAAGAGAAGGTTGCAAAAAAAATATTCAAAATCTTAACTATTAAAGCTACAACTAGATGCACATTTAAATATTATAAGAATTGATCAAACAAAGCAATACAATAACATCATGATTATGTGGGAATACCCTTTTAGGTATAGTGTAGTAAATTGTATCCCCTTATAATTTCACACTCACTTTGGAACCACTTTAGTCGTTATGTCTAATGTGACTAATTCATGTCTAATTGTGCTCAACATTGGAACATTTCTAGAAACGTATTGCAATCCCCTACTCACGATCTTTGTTCTAGATAAAATTGTTAGGATTACAACACCCAATGCCCCTGTCTTGGACTAGGGTGTGTAGTGCCCTTGTACCAGCAGTTTAGCCCCAAATTTTGAGTTACAAATGTTGGCTTTACAAATAGTGAGAAATTGCTCCCCTATGTCAACCTTCGCTAAAAAATAAATCCAAAAAAGTGTAAGCTGTACATAAATACAACTCCCTTTCTCATTTGAACTAGTTTTCAGTAAGTGGTCATCTATCAATTTCTATTGAAAACAAGCAAAACATAATTGAGTATTGATCTACATTCAAAGAGCCAGATATTCAATTTTTAGCAGTCATGAGCAATCATAATGTGCTCCTCCATGATGAAGGTATGCATTAGCATCATTTAAAAAACATCAAGCCTTATTTGTGACTTCAAGTCAATGGATTCATATCTAAGGTAACATTTGTCAATTTAAGCACCTATATTAAGGTTTCAAATGTTGGCATTGCACACTCCAATGAGAATTGTAGATGATTGAAGGTATTGTCATTGATGGCAACCTTGCAATCCTATGGCACCGACAGACTCTACACCAGCAAATAGTTCACCAGCAGCGACAAAGATGATTATCGACACCCAGCCGATGGGATTTTGATTATTGTATTTTATATTTAATTGTAATATCTTTTTGTAATCCGACAAGGTGTATTGTAATAAGACTCATATATAAGTATGAGATCTTGTAGATCATTTAAGATGCGGACATGGGAAGATTATTCCAAAAGTAATGTGTGAATATTAAGGTAGATTTTGGAGTAAGGTTTATGATTGTTGTATGAGCTTAAACCGGTACTGAACCTGGCATAACGGATCCTGAACTAAAGCAGTACATTATATTGGATTTGCATAATCCATTTTGTAAATCAGTGAGACTTTCTTTTTTAATTAAGCAGTGAGCTTTAGGCAGTTGGCCTTCCAGCATGTGCAGGCCCCTATTATAAGTAATATCCATTCATTGGCCAGTGAGTGAATATTGTGGGTCACAAATCCCACCAAGGTTTTTCCCATACCGGGTTTCCTCATTAAAAATATTGTGTTATGGTGTGCTTTCTATGTTGTGTTTATTGTTCATATTTGCTGCATTAATTCTTGTTTACCAGTACACTGTTTTGGAATGCAATTTATTTAATAAGGTCAGAAAATCTATAAATCGGTTAGATATTGATTCACCCCCCCCCCCTCCTCAGTATCTTTGGGAATCCTAACATCAAACTCTATCCTTTCCAAGAATAAGCTCTCTTATCATCAATCATTGTTGCAGTGAAGGTGGGAACACCAATATGAGGTTTGAATTAGGCAAGCCCCTATACAACGCAATAATTTTTCCCCATTTTTGTGTGTGCAAGTTCAAATCCAAACCATAAAGAGTGTTGTCAGGTGTGTAGAGTAGATAGTAACAAACAATCCCATATTTTAAATAGATGAAAACACCTAGACTAGGGATCCCTCACACTGTGTCCCACACTTTTTGGTTGAATTTTGAAGAGGCAAAACTATAGGACCTACAAAACGTAAATTTGGAACTTTTGGTGTATGCAAACACCCTCATATTGGGATGCTTAGAACACTAGTCCTACATTTTCAAGTCCATATTGCAACAATAGGTTCCTCTCTATATCCTCTTTCCAAACCTAAACTTTAGAGTTTGTTTTCTATTTTTTATTTTGTCATTTTTTTTAGAGTTGTCAATTTCATATCATTTCATCTTAGTTCATTTATACACATTTTATGATCTCAAATCCATTTCAACAAACAAAACATAAACCTTAGTGTCCAGCTCTCCTATTAGGATTGTAACTAAATGTATTTGTGATTTCAATGCTATGTTGTGGATATTTCAGATCTTAGTGTAAAAATTGAAAATTTGGGGGAACATGCAATAGACCAATAAAAGCAACCACTAACTCAAATCTATTCTAATTTCCAATCGTAAATAATCAAAGCATGCTAACAAATTCAACACAAAGCATTAATCAACAATGACGCGAACCCAATGTTGAACTCAAGAAAACGGTTTCCATTTCTCTTCTCCTCCTTGTGGCATATGTGATAACTCAATGATGAACCACTAGTACCAAACCAGTACTGAGAGGGGGGGTGAATCAGTACAAACACCAATATAATCCAAAACCGGTTTGACTGCAAATACTCTAAAAGACTAACAAACAGGGATATCGGTAAAACAGAGTGCAACCGGCAACATCCAGTATAGCTCAACCAGTCATGAACCGGTCACTCAATAAGCTTTCCTCTTGGCTCAATACCACAGTATCATTATATTCTCATGCATAAATAAGTAAACTTAACCATCAGATCTTCACAACAGTGAGTTCAATGTGTTTTGTAGACAGGCATAAAACATAGAACCTTCATATGCTTAAGTAAGACAAAGCATCATAAGACAAAAAACATTTCATATGACACACATATTTTTCACGTGGAAACCCAACTGGGAAAAACCACGGTGGGGATGAATACCCACAAGCTGCTTTTTGAACTCTTTGGAAGTCCGCTCTGTTAGGAGCCTTGTCCGGTTAAGGACATTACAATAGGTTTTGGTAGGAACCGATCCTATTAGGGATCACCTGGTTAAGGGATACCCGGTTAAGGGTTAAACCCGGTAGGGTCACCTTGTTAGAGGATTTCAAGAACTCAATAGCTGAAAGGATCTCCGAAGCTTCTCAAGCTTCTCAGAACTCATTAGCCTCGAGTTGCCCAGTTAAGGGATTTGTAACAAGCCGGTTAAGACCACCTGATTTAAGGGATTTTGAATCAAGCCAATTAAGGCTACCCTGTTAGGGGATTTTGTAACTGTTGAAGTGGTTAGAGATCAACAGGTATTAAAATGATCTGTTAACAACACTTAATGCTAATGCAGATCCGTTTAGGCTCCTCTTTTCCTTCTACACATTCACTTTGCAGGTATCTCTTCTCTCCTATGGTCTGGCAAGAATCACGTATCACTTTCCTTGGATACACACTCACAACTTTTGCCAACAACCTCAGATAGAAACCCAACATCCACCTTATAGGAAACATACAGGTCGGTAGCAAAAACCCTAAACCCTAAACCTGTTAGGTTAAGCAATTCAAATGGTTCGATCCTGACCGTTGAATCATATTGCATAAAATGCAACAATCTTGAATCTATCTCAAGACATTCTCCATCGTCCATTATCCACCATTTTCATGGTGGCTGATAACCCATCACACATTATCACCATTTGACAGACTTCACACTTTCCCGAGGTGGATAGGAATAGTCTTCTTCATGCAAGATCCTTCATGCACATAGAGCTTATGTGGCAACATGATCTATCCTCCATCATATTGCTAACTCATCACACAAAGATTACCGATTGAGTCACTTGAATTTCCCCAACCGGAAACCCTAAAGTGGAAGCTACCTACCAACCGGTAACCATACAATTCTTCCATGTGCTGGTTCACATAACTACATGCCGGTTCACCTTGAACAAATGTGCTGCTTCACTTTGGCATATAAACTGGTTCATACATATGTCCGTTCCTCTCTCTTCACCTATCACATGTGCCGGTTCTCACCATGTCTCATATTGACATCAATGACAACATACAATATCATTATGTCTTCATGCCAGTTTACATAAGGCTCATGCCGGTTCACATAATGCCAACAATATGGTGGTAATGGCTCTTAGAGTCATACAATACTTGGAAAGTGAACATGAGAATTTAAAGACTATGGTCGATCATGATTGAGAATGATGTTGAATATATGTTTTTGGAATTTGAATCGATGATCCAGATTGATTTGACAGTAGAAAGGTCAATGGTGGAGGATCACTGAGACAAGATAGTTGAGAGATGATCACTCTATGTGACTGAATTAATTAGCAAGTTAATTGATTTGGCTTACTTGATTAGTGGATAAATGAGCTAGTAAAAAAAAGTAATTTTGAGAAAGGTGGACTGACTAACTACTTAGAAGAAGTAAGTGATGAGTCAAAGGACAAGCCAATGGTGGAATAAAGAGTCAGTGGCAGTTAGCCATTTTTGACATGTGATGTAGGAAAATGGATGAAATCAGCATTTTAGTTAATGTGGAGAAATTTGGTTTTTGAAATGTGACAGATATTAAATTAAATTAAATGGGAGAAATGAAATTATATTAAAATGTGAGAGAAAGTAAATTAAATAAATTAAGAAATTTATTTAATTGAGAGAATAATATTAGCTAATTAAATAGTTTGGAGTAATTATTTAATTATGGGAAGATAATGGAAATTGATTTAATTAAATTAAATAAAGAGAATTAATTAAATAATAAGATTATTTAATTAGTATTAGAGCTAAATTAGCTAATTAAACTATTAAAAACTATTTAATTATGGAGTTGGAGGGATATTCGAATTTTGAATTTGAAATGGAAGAATGATGTTAATTTAGAAGAATAAAGTCAAATTAATTAAATAATATAAATTAGGAAAACATGCAGTAGACCAATAAAAGCAATCACTACTCATATCTATTACTAATTTCCAATTGTTAACAATAGATGCATGCTAATAAATTCAACAAAAGCATAAATCAACAATGACACAATACCATTGTCAAACTCAAGTAAGTGGCTTCCATTACTCTTATCCTCCTTGTGACATATGGTAGTAATGACTCTCAAAGTTGTACAATACCTATAGAGTGAGAGCACGAGAATTTGAAGACTATGGTTGATCGTGATTGAGAATGATGTTCAATTTATAGATTTTTGGAGTTCGAATCAACGATCATGATTGATTGGATAGTAGAAAGATCAATGGAAGAGGATCACTAAGACAAGGTAGTTGGGAGATGATAACTCAATGCGATTGAATTCATCAACAAGTTAACTAATTTTATTGACTTAATTAGTGGATAAAAGAGTTGGAAAAAAGTGATTTCAAAAAAGCACAGACTGACTAACTAGTTAGAAAAAGTGATTGATGAATCAGGGAACAAGTCAGCAGTGGAACTAAGAGTCGATGGCAATTAGCGATTTTTCGACATGTGATGTAGGAAAATGGATGAAATTGGCATTTTGGAGAAATTTTGTTTTCAAAATGTGAGACAAATTAAATTAAATGAAATGAGAGAAATTAAATTAAATTGAAATGTGAGAGATTAAATTATATAAATTAAAAAATATTTATGTCCTCTTAATTAAATATTTTTTATTTATCTAATTAGGAGTGTTGGTGTAATTATTTATTCATCTTAGATATAATTACACTTTACTTAAGTTTACTTAGGTACATGCACCACATTGTAGTTTGCATATGAGACACTTAGGGAGATGTGCATACATTGGGAGTGTGTATGTAGGAGAAATTTCACCTTTTATGGTGTGATATTGTTATTGCTTTATCATATCCACTTATCGTGGAGTGATGATTCCACCTTCTATGGGTGATCTACCTCATGTGGAATATTTTACCATTTCTCTTATCTACTCCTACCTACCCTTACATCTCATTGAGCCACATGTAATCATTGTGTTCTCTCTTGTCTCTTAGTCTTGCCTTTATAAGAAGGCTCGTCTATATTGTATGTAATTATGATCCAGTTGATTAGTATTTGCATCTTGATAGAATATAGTTTATTCTTATGAATATATTTTGTCTCTCTATTGTGCTATTCATTGTGCCCTAGATCTTGGTTATTTTCAACAAATTCTCACATGGTATCAGAGCCCATTGGGGCTTCATTGATTAGCCTTTTCTGGAGATCTTTTGGAGCATTCTATTTTTGGATCTAGGGAGCTGCTCATTTTGGGTGCGTCCTATGGTGATTTAGACCTCACCACTGGGAGGTCGTTTCCATGAATTTTGACTATAAATTTGCCTATATTGGGTGAAAATCGATTTTCGGGCTTGAAGAAAAAATTTGCCTAATTTGGGGGTACAATACGATTTTTCAAAACAAAAAAAAATTATTTTCATTTTCTACGAATTTTTTAATTTTGTATTTAAAATTCACAGTTTTTAAAAATATGTTGTAAAAGTTTTTTTTATAAATTAAAAATAAAATATATAAATATATATTTCGTCGAGGGGGGGGGGGGGGGGGGGGGGGCAACCTGCATTTATTGTGTGCAGGGACCGTACCTGAGCACGGCCCCCGCCGACCCCACATTTTCTTTGGATCCCGCAACTTACTCGGTGACCTACGCTGACCCCTGTCGGTCACCTTGTTTTCGACGTTAACCCTCTGGTCTTAGCTCCTTCCGGCCCTGTCGCCTTCAACCACTGGAATTTCTTCTGGCATTCGTTGGTCTTGTTTTCTAGCTGTCGGCTACCTTAGCGCTCTTCGGACTCCCCACATCACTACCATCGGGTGTCATCCTTCGTACCATCCTCTGACACCGCCTCAACACTTCCCCCTAGCACCACCGAGGCCACTTCCGCCACATGGTGCTCTCTTATTGCTCCACTTCGGCCACATAATCACACCACACAGACTCCCTGCTCCTCCACGTGATGATATTTTACACTATCAAGAGGACATGTGGCAACACATCATTAGTCAAGACAGTCCACGAACGCATATAGTCAGCCTAGTCAACAGATAGCTCATCTGTATGGTTTGCCACATATTCAGACACATCATCTTTTAGTGCAAACATGTCACTATACTGAGTGAACATATTTTTCCACGTTAGCATTTTGTACTATACAGACGCCACGCAGGCAGGGAGGTGAAGTTTTGGCGACGAACAGACGAGCATCAAATTTAAGCTCGTGAAATGATGACATTAGCACTGCATCAACATTTTTGAAAAAAAATTGACCCCCTCTCATTGAGATTTTTTATTTTGCAGTTCAACTTCAAGAGGCTATATCTTGCTCATTTTAGCTCCTTTTTTGGTGTAATTATTTTTTATTTGGGCTAATTTTTCATGCTCTTCATAGTGGTGGATGAATTTTTTGATTTTGATGGACATATTTTTCACAATTTGCAGTTTTTGATGATTGTACCTGTCTAATCCTCAATTTTTCAACTTCAGAGGCTTTGTTTGGGGTCATACAACCTCCTTTTTAGGTGTCATTTTTTTTAAATGCATAATTTTTTGTCTACTTTCATAATTTGCCATTAGTTTGTAGTGATTTTGAGTAGAAATTGTACTTTCAGTATTTGGTCATTTTTGGCCTATTTGGTACTTGTATTTTGCTTGGATATCAATTTAGGTCACTTGCAGTATTTTGTGGGGTCTCTTATAGCCTATTTGAGGCAATTGTAAAGTTGAAATCAGAAGTCCACCTTGCCTTGTTTTGCAAGTGGCCATTGTACACGCACTAAGTATAAAGTGCCAAATCATCATTTTTATTTTTATTTTTTTTTTTTTTGGGGGGGGCGTTTTCTTGATTGAGTAATTTGGGGGGTGTCTTGTGTGATTGTGCCTCTCTCTATTTTGTGTTTTTTCATTTTGGTGCTATGGGTTCTCCTAAATTTCCACTTTTAACTCCACATAATTATGCATCATGGAATATTAAGGCATGGAGTAAACTAATGGAAAAATGACTCATTCATTATGTAAATGGAACGATAACAATACCACTTGATCCTAATGCTCAAGTTCAATGGCTCACAAAAAATTCTATGGCACTTGGAACATTGAGAAAGTATGTATCAGATGACCTCATTTTTCACATTGAGAAGTGTACAACAATTAAAGAGGCTTGGGATATTTATGACAAGTTGTATGGTCAAGTTGATGAGATTAAGGGCTACAAGCTTGATAGTGAGCTCACAACATTGGATCCCAAGTATTTTGATACAATCCAAGATTTTGTCACAAAAATAAATGAGCTAAGAGCAAAGCTTAAGGATTGTGGCATTAGCAAAAAGGATGCTCAATTGGTTTACAACTTGTTGGACAAGATTTCATTAGAGTATGCAACCTTTGTTTCTAGCTTTCACACCCATCGATTGGCTCAAGGTGCCTCCTAAACTCCACCATATTTTGATGCATTCACGAAGATGTTGATTCTTGAGCAATCTAAGTTGACTAAGATGGGGATTCTCAAATCTTCAAAGTCACAAGCGTTGGTGGCTAATAAAGGGAATCAAAGAAATCAAGGAAAAGGCAAGAACCAAAAGCAACCTAAGTCTAAGCCATAACAAGATGGAGCACAATCCTCCTCTCCACAACAAGGTGATTCTACATCCTCACCTAAGAGGAAATCAAATAAGGACATGTTAGCAACAACCAAGAAGGAAGACTGAGAGGGGGGGGTTGAATCAGTATTCACCAGAATATAAAACTTAATCACAAAACATGGATCTGATAAACTGTAGTAATAACAAAGATAAGAAAATTGAAAGAACAACACATAACACCAAGATTTTGATGTGGAAAACCCGGTCAAGGGAAAAAACACAGTGGGAACCTACCCACAGTAAGATATACTCTGCAATAGTATGTGAAAATATTACAATGGGGAATGCACATGCATTCAGGCACATTGCCTAGAGCTCACTGCTCAAAAGATAATGGGCTGGAAGGCTACAACCCTCAGGGAATTCTCACTAACTTACAATAATATTCAAACTACAATCCAGAAGAAATGAACTCAAAGAATAACATCTCCAAATGGCTGATTACAGTTCTGGTTAAGCACAAATGATGTTTTCCTCGCAACACCAAACTCTCCTAAAATTCAACACCGAAGGATAAATCACTTGTTTGCAAATAAACCTCTCTATGATAATACAAACATAACATCGACACCTAAATTACATGAATATATCACCTATATATACAAATCATCAACCTTGATGACAAGGTCAGCTAAACCCTCAACCCTCAATTAAAAAATTACAACACATGATACAAAGATCGACCACCAGACCAATATAATGGTTTACATAGCATAGCATGGTCCTTAAAAAATTTCCCAAACACTCAACTCCACCGAAAATCACACCAAGATAAACTGTAACACGCTACACTGCCAGGAAAACCGCATAATGAAAAGCATCACCGGTTCATAGAAACCACGAAAAATCCACACAATGATCAATGTGGATCATAAAAACAAATAGGACACAACTATGAAACACCAACAAGCATGTTAGAATCATCAGGAACATCTGCACCAACACCACTTATCAAATATTCATTGATCAACATCTGAAAGCTCAAGAACACAACCAATCGGCAATTATCACGAAAAAAGATAAATTGTGGAGCATCAAATTACGATCCATCTGAAATGAAGATACACAAGACCATCCCAAGAAATATCCAAAAACCCTGCACAAGATCTAATCACACCGAAATATACCAGAGGAAATACCAAACTCTACAAAATAGTGATCAACAACAAAACTGCAAAACCAGATCATAAGATCTTCCCAAACACACCAGAGCAATACACAAGAATATGTTGACATAAATGACAACAACATATCCTAGAAACAACAATGACCAACAATATCCAATAGGACAATCTTTTTTGTGCATATTGCAAGAAGTCAGGACATGATGAACAACGTTGTTACAAGAAGGATATTGATGAATTGAAATATCTTCTTGAGAAGAACAAAATCAGTTTGCCTTCTAGAATGTCTACTTTGGCTTCTTCCTCTAAAGAAAAGGATAAAATAAAGGATCGCTCTTTTGGGGTAGATAAAACAAAGGGACAAGCTCTTTGTGCTACTACAAGTGATGATTCAAGGAGATGGCTTCTAGATTCAGGGGCTTCTCATCATATGGAATCTTTGCAGTCTATGTCTTCTTCATTTGAGCCTTGCACCATGCCACAAATTTTGATGGGTAGTCATACATACATGGATGTGATTGGGAAAGGATCTATTGTCATTGGGGATAAATCCTTCAATGATGTGTTGTGTGTACCCCACTTGACAAACAATCTTCTTTCCATCTATCAAATCACACATGGGGCAACAAAGAAAACTGTGGAGTTCACACCTAATTCAGTTATCATTAGAGACTTGGAGACTAGAGCTATCATTGCGACTGGGGTGGTTGATCATGCATCTCAATTGTACTCCTTTTCACATTTTGGTCCTATTGATGAGGTTGATTCTTCTTATGTTGATGATTTTGATTTTGAGGAGAACTTTCGGTACTTGAACTTGGGTGCTCTCACATATGACCCCATTCTTGAGCCTTGCATTTCATCTCCTCCTATTGATATCACATAACCTATTGCGACTGATGATGCAGATGTTGCAACAATTTTGTCTTCTTGTGATTTAGTGCAGCAGGATATTCCTTGTCTTCCAGCTTCAGTTCATTGGGATGACTACTTGACAGACATTGCAGGTTTGTTTGTCAAGTCCTACATTGTAGATTTGGGAGACATCATTGATCACATTCATCTTCTCTTTGATGAAGATGATCCTTCTTTGATTGTTGCGAGGCAACACTCCGATCCTCTTATTCATTCTCTACATGATCATTCTTTCAAGGTTAACATGATTGTGGATACTTATGTATAACAGTTGGAGGAGGTCTCTTTATCCTTAGAGGATACATGTGAGTCTTTGGATATTGTTCTAGATTCATCTCCACTAGATCTTGGAGTGCCTTTTTCAGCAGTGTGGATCAATACACCACCTTTGGAGCGGGTAACTTTCAGCATCGACATGGGGACACTTGAGTAATTTTTTAGAGACTCCATTAATCATGAGTTTTTTTCCTACCTCTTCCCTTCATGATTGGGGAGACTTCATGGATACACCTTTGGTTTTGTTTCTTCCTAAGGGGTGGAACGTTGTTTGACATTCGTGGAGTAGTTTCTTCATTCAGCTTCGAGCTTCTACCATTGGTGCAGATTCTACATTGAGGGGGGGCTACTTGGTCTCTCTTCTTCTCTCATATGGGGGGGACATTTTCCTCACATGGGGTTTTGTCATTCTCATACTTACTTGAGAGTTCCTTTTGTTATTTAGAGGATCCGGTTAATACTGAGAGGGGGGGGGGGTGAATCAATATTAACAACAAATTGAAATCTTAAACCAAAATGATCAAAACTTCAACAAAATAAATCATAAACAGTACCGGTAGCCACTAAAATCAATCTACTAATCAAATTTATCAAACTGCTCATTTAAGTGTTCCATATCATGCATGCAATAGAAAGATATAAACTTAACACATAAGAAATCAAGCAACACATGAACACTAGGATTTTCACATGGAAACCCAAATGGGAAAAACCACGGTGAGAATTGGTACCCACAAGAATTTTGCACTCTTTCAGAATGTGCCCTATTAGGAGCCTATCCCGGTTAGGAGCTTACAATTATGCCTGGTTAGGAGCAAATCTTGTTAGGAGTCCCTCGATAAAGGGATTTACCTCAGCCATGTCAGGAGCTTTACTTTGTTAGGAGTAACCTTGTGAAAGGATTTAGAACCCAAGCTAATGAGTCACCTGGTGAAGGGATTTATATAATCAAGTATGTCAGGACCTACTCGGTTAAGGGATTTTGAGTCTATTGCAACTATTAGGGAACAAAAGATATATGATCTGAAAATAGCACTCTTTGCTTGCTTGTACAGATCATTTTCTTCTCCAATTTGTTTCTCTCTTGCAGACACACACACCAGTTTCACCACACACCCTTCCTTTGATCACCAACGCAGTAAATTATCACAGACTTATCCTAAATAGACTTTACAACTTAGTCGGTTACAAAACCCTAACCTCATACTAAGATTTACATCATATATCATCATAGATGTTTACAAGTCATTGCATATCATCATATGGATCATTACAACAAATTACAAATCAATTAAAATCATTGAATTATCACCGCACATCAATCCAATACACTTTGAAACCCTTAGCTCACTCTATTGAGCACTTCTCTCATTCCCAAGAATTTTTCTCTTTGTACTTGCCAAAACAACATCTTATCACTTCATGCAGATTCAACCACATCATCACCATCTTACAAACATAATGTAATACACCACCGAAATCAAAATCATTACCGGTTATAAGATTTGAATACTAGTTCGAAAACCCTACAAAAAATACATCAGTAAATCACAAACATGGCTTCCGGTAGCCAAAACATGATGTGGTTCTGATCATAACCTCATTACAATGTTACAAACACATATTCCAAACCACAGCACCAAATTCCTCATCAATCTCAAGATCCAATTACTTAAGCATAACACAGTTTCACATTTACCGGTTAAAGTCCTATTTTCAAGTTAACTGTCAAATCCATTCCATACTTTTTAGGTCAATCATAGATGACTTAGATAACATGATATAACAATGTAACCATAGTTACCATGAATGACAACACAAACTGATCATCAAGTCATCAAACAACATTTCAACTATATCATCCGCAATAGTCTTTATACCGGTTCATCAATATCATCAACAGTTATGCCAATATCCATTCACATTATCAGTTATGTCAATATGCCAACATTCTCCCCCTTTGGCATTGATGGCAACACTAAAAAAGCTCATCATGTTGAATTGAACTGATATGTTTTGTACTTGCTCTTCTGCTCAACATCTCCTTTGTATTTCTTTTGTCGGTTATCTAGTTCTTCTTCTTCTCAACTAGTTCTTCTCCCCCTTTGACAATAATGCTAAAGGTGCAAGTACCTCTGTTGTCTTCATTATTTTTGTTGCCATCTTTGTTTATCTCATCACAGTTTCTCCCCCTGAGGAGTATCCCACTTCACATCAATCCAAAACTGAAAGATATTCAATGAATTCACCGGATTGATGCATCACCAACATCTTAGTTGATCTTGTGCAGGGGTACAACCCCTAATCTACCTCTGAGATATTCAAAGGTTGTCTTAGGCAAAGGTTTAGTGAATATATCTGCTAACTACTCTTTGCTAGACACATACTCCATTCTTACTTTCTTCTCTTGTACTATTTCCTTTAGAAAGTGATACTTCAACTCAATGTGCTGTGTTCTTGCATGTAATACAGGATTTTTTGAAATATTAATAGCACTAGTGTTATCACAATGAATAGTCACTAGTTTAGACATGTCTTCCTTAAAACCTTCTAAAATATATCTTATCCATATAGCCTAAGTACAATTCATTGATGTTGTCGTATATTATGCTTCAGCTGTAGATTCTGAAATACAAGATTGTTTCTTGCTTATCCAGGACACCAATCTTTCTCCTAAAAAGAAAGCTCCACCGGTTGTGCTTTTCCGGTCATCAATATCTCCAGCCCAGTCTACATCTATGAAAACTTTTAAAGAAAAATTATCATTGTAAGGATACCACAAACCATAATCAATTGTTCCTTTCAAATACCTGAATATCCTTTTTACCACTACCATGTGTATCTCCTTAGGATCTTTCTAAAATCTTGCAACCAATCCAACAACATGTGCAATGTCCAGTCTACTGTGAACAACATAATGCAACTTTCCAATTATAGACTTGTATTCTTTCTCATCCAAAGATGGTGAATCATCTTGTTTTGACAATTTACAACCTGTCACTATTAGAGTACGAACCAGTTTACAATATTCCATGCCAAAAGTTTTCAAGACTTCTTTTACATACTTAGTCTAGAAAATAAATAGTCCATTCTCCAATTGTTGAATCTATAAACTAATAAAGAATTTGATCTCGCCAATAAGAGACATCTCAAATTCTTTCTTCATTTCATCTGCAAAAGACATACACATGTCATCATTTCCACCAAATATTATATCATCAACAAAAATTTCAGCAAGTAACATTTTGTCTCTATCAATCTGTAAATATATCTTACTGTCTTCACTGGTTCTCCAGAATCTTATCTTGATCAGATGTGCATGCAATCTTTCAAACCATGCTTTGGGAAATTTCTTCAATAAATATAGTGCCTTGTGTAGTTTGCAAACCATATTTTCATCCTCACTCAATGCAAAACCATATGATTGTTCTATATATACTTCTTCTTCCAAGATACCATTCAGAAATGTTGATTTAACGTCCATCTGATATACCTTAAATCCTTTAAAAGAAGCAAAGGCAAGCAACATTCTAACACCTTCAAGTCTTGCCACTAGTGCAAAGGTTTCACCATAGTCTTCACCTTCTTCTTGTGCATACCCTTTTGAAACCAACCTCGCCTTGTTTCTAACAACTTCACCATCCTCATTAAGTTTGTTTCTGAATACCCATTTTGTCCCAATAACATTTTTGTCTTCCGGTCTAGGAACAAGAGACCATGTATTGTTTTTCTCAATTTGGTCAAGTTTTTCATTCATTGCATTCAACCAGTCTTCATCTTTCAAAGCTTCTCTAATAGTCTTCAGCTCAATAGTTGAAATCAGACAGGAATTCTCTCTGATTTTTCTTCTTGTCTGCACACCAGCATTCTTGTCACCTATAATTTGGTATTCTAAATGATTTAGCCATACATATCTTGGGATTACCATTTCTGGTGCAATGCTTTCTACTTCATGTTCATCATCTTCTTCATCGCTTATCGGTTGAGATCCTATTTCTGCATTGTAATGCTCATCTTCCTTATGCACTTCTGATTCAATATACACAAGTTTTTCCTTATCATCAACAGGCTCAGATCCACTGGACTCATCAGGTTTGTCAAAAAATTCATCAATTTTAACATTCACACTCTCAACTATTTTCTTTGTCCTTTTATTATAACATTTGAATGCTTTACTCTTGGTAGAATATCCAAGAAATATCCCTTCATCACTCTTCGCACCAAACTTTTCAGTAAAATCATCTCTTAATAAAACATCTACAACCAAAAATTTAAAAGTAGCTAACATTAGGAGTCTTACCATGCCAAAGTTCATAAGGTTTTTAATCATTTTCTTTCTTCACAAGAACCCGATTCAAAGTATAAACAATAGTGCTAACTGCTTCTCTCCAAAACATTTTTGGAACATCTCCTTATATCAACATTGTTCTAGCATCTTCCACTGTTGTTCTATTTCTCCTCTCTGCAATGCCAGTCTGCTATGGAGTCCTAGGTGCTGACATTTGTCTCTTTATTTTAATTTCTTCACAATACCCAATAAACTCATCAAAAGTGAATTCTCCACCCCGATCAAATCTTAAGCACTTCAGATTCTTGTCAGTTTCCTTTTCAACCAGGGCTTTAAAGATCTTGAATTTGTTGAATACCTTTGATTTATCCTTCAAGAAAGTTACCCACATCATCCTTGAAAAATCATTAGTGAAAATCATAAAATACTTATCACCATAAAGATTTCTAGTCCTCATAGGACCACATAGATTAGTATGCACTAAATCAAGAATATGCTCTGACGAAAAAGATTTACTCTTAAAAGATGTCGAAGTCATCTTACCCATCTGACAATCTTTGCATAACACATTATCTGGTTTAACAAGTTGGGGCATACCTCTCACCATATTAGATTTGTTGACCTTTATCAAATTATCAAAGGTGGCATGACAAAACCTTTTGTGCCACAACCAACTATCTTCAATTTTAGCCACCAAACAACTATTCACATTAGCATTCAGATGAAAAAGATTACCTCTAGTTTGTTTACCAGTAGCAATCAAATCTCCATTGCATTCCATGATCTTGCACATTCCTTTTTTAAACTCAAGGTGATATCCTTTAACATTTAGTTGTCCAACACTTAACAAGTTATGTTTTAAACCTTCAACCAAATAAACATCATCTACATTACCCTTACCATTCAATGAAATAGATCCTTTACCTTTTACCATGTAGGGTGATTTATTACCAAATCTTACCACACTGCCATCCAACTCTTCAACAGATATGAATTTGTTCTTATCATCGGTCATGTGATGTGAACAACCACTATCTATTATCCACTCATCACTAGAGTCAAATTGAGATACCAAAGCCTTTTCATCATTCAGATCTTCCTTCACAGCAACAAAGACAGTCCCCTCATTGTCATCATCTTCAGATTCCTCATCTGTCACACCTTCATCAACTGCAACATAGCATTGTTTCTTCCCCTGTCCTTTATATTTCCTAAACTTCTCCTTTCTATCACTGTTAGCGCAATTTGCAGCAATATGTCCAATCTTATTGCAAGAGAAACACTTAAGACGTAGTTTACCTTTATATTTACCAGTGCCTCTTGGAAGTTTTTTAGCCATAAGAGCTTCAAACTCCATTAAATGGTTGTCATCATCATTGTCTCCTATGCTACCGCCATGACTAGATCTATAGTCATAACTATGATATACATATTTCCCTTTTCTCACAAGTGTACCGATTACAGATGCTTTAAAAGTTGATTAAGATGTCTTAGAAATACTATTATCAAAACTATTTAATTTAAATGTAGTCAGTTTACCAATAAGAGAATCAACAGTGACCTTATCACTACTTACTAACCTTAATTCTTGAATAGCATAAACTTTGGTTGCGTAGGCAGGTAAAAGAGTTCTAAGCATCTTACTTACAATAGTGTCATCTTCAATCTTTCCTCCAACACTTTTAATACCACTGACAACCTCTTTAATCCTTTGTCCATATTGATCTATATTTTCACCTTCTACCATTCTCATATCATCAAATTTACCTCTAAGACTCTCTTCCTTAGCTTTTTGAACATGTTTATCACCACCATAGATTAGTTCTAATTTCTCCCAAACTTAAAATACAATTTCTAATCTATGTACATCAATGTATTCAGTATAAGACAGTACACTTACAATGGCTTCCAGTGCTTGATTGTTTTTATGTTGCTCCTTACGATGATCTGGAGCTAGAGGACTGGTAGGGGGTACATATTTAGTAGTAACATGCTGCCAAAAATGAGAACCCATACCTTTGATATAAATATTCATTCTATCTTTCCATATTGTGTAGTTGTCCTTAGTAAACTTCGGACCCTCCTTCATCATTTTCCTCAGAATCTTTTCCTCAACCGGTTAAGCTGCTACACACAGAGGACCAAAGCTCTGATACCAATTGTTATTTAGAGGATCCGGTTAATACTGAGAGGGGGGGTGAATCAGTATTAACAATAAACTTTTGCTACTATCCTTTTTGAAGGTTGTTATACCCACTGTCATAGGGCTACTCTTATTTTTGACTTTATTGAATATTAATATGTTCTTAAATCTGCATCAGTGTCTCTTCATACCTTTTGCTTTCGGATCTCTTTGAAGTTATATCATATCAACATAATACTTTCTCTATTTGGACTACCAATGCTCTTGGTGACTGTAAAGCTACTCTTTTGGTTGGCTTTACTCTTTGTAATGTCTAGAACATGGTATCCATACCTTGAATCTTTCACTATTAATTTGATACAATATTTTTGGTTCCTGAGATCTTTCTAGGAAGAGTCAATTTTTTGCCTCCCATGTATGGACTGCACATGTCCTCATAGCCTTTGTGATTCTATACACCTTGATAGGCATTAGAACCAATTTGGGACTACATCTATCTATCTCCTTGGGTTTGTAGCTACTCATAACCTGTTATTTTCTTCAATCTTGTTCACTATGATGACTTATCCTTGTAGCTTTTGTCATGACTATCATTATACCTTACTTGTTTTTTGACAGTTAATATTATTGTCCGGCAAGCCCCTCAATACTATCTTAATCTTGTGTTGCATAGATCCGATGCATGGATATGGGTTACTCTCATAACTTGGAGGATTGTTACTTATCTTTTCCAATGAGTGCATTTTGACTTGACATCATTGTGTTTTGTCTTTGCTCAGAAACCAATATTCTAGGATCTTGACATGTGACTGTATCATCCTTAATTTTGATGGTCATTTTCATGACCATGGTATCCATGTGTATGATCCTTAGATTTTTTGCCCTTGTACTTCCTAATCACTGTCCTTGATGCCTAGAGACTTATCTATCCCTTATTTTTGTATGGAGATTTCATGATGATAAGATCTCTACCTCACATTGAAACCTTGTACTCTCAAGTCTATCCCATCCTTAAGACTGCAATTTTCTTATTTAAGTTTATGGATTTGCTTTTGACAGTATACAATAGGATTGTCCTTTATTAGCTGCAACTGATCCAAGGAACTATAAACTTGCAATAATCTAAGGCCTCTACAAGCTTTGATGGTTTGATCCAACTTTCATTGTAAACTTCATTTGGAGTGTCCTTTTAATCTAGCAAAAATCTTCTCAAAAGTTGGCCGCCTCTTGATTGGGATAAGTCTTTGGTTTGTGTCTTTGACTTGTATCATTACCATACACCACACATATCATTGCCCTAAGTTTTATTTCCATGCTACTACATTTTCAGTCAACACAGTGAGAAAAC
Organism: Cryptomeria japonica; assembly: GCF_030272615.1. Classification (NCBI taxonomy): domain Eukaryota; kingdom Viridiplantae; phylum Streptophyta; class Pinopsida; order Cupressales; family Cupressaceae; genus Cryptomeria; species Cryptomeria japonica. The sequence goes on along the minus strand of NC_081408.1, from coordinate 513,574,374 downwards.
ACTGTCTTATTGGAATGATGTTGTTAGGCATTGATGTTGCTTATGTCCTTGACCATTCATTGTATTTTAATCATGACTGCACTATTTTCCTGGTAAAGCTTTATCCTTATGTTGTGTTGACTATCTTGTAGCACACCATGGCTTCTACCATTGCTTGTTGACCTCTATTACCATACCTCCATTCATGATTATTGACATTGTAGCTTTCTTTTAAAAGGTTGCCTTTAATGTTTGTGGATTGCACTACACACAGACTTCTAGCCCACTACTCTTATGCAGTCTGAGATTGTATTTGACTATGACACATCCTCTATACTTTGTTACCTTCTTGTCTCTTTTATTGTTTTGATAAATATCATCTGACTATGTCAAGGTCTCTATCTCACTATTTTGATATTTTTGATATGTACTATCACCTTGCTTATGGATTTGTGATCAATCTTATCACCATGGCCTACCACTATCACAACTAATCTGAATATTGCCTTTGCTTGTCCTCATGGGTTTTGAGTTGATGATTGTGTCTTAATGGTTGATACCTTGACTGGTCATTTCAACTTATTTTCATTGCTCCAAAACTTCATCATGAGGTTGTGGCATTAGGTTTGTACTGAAGTTGGCTCATGCGTTGGGATCTCTTCCTTGTAATGACTGCAAATCTATCATTGAAATGGATCACTGTTTTGAATAGTCTTCATAATGGCTTTTCTTTGACTGCAACTATCATTGTATGTGCTTTTATTTTATACAAGACCTTTTGATTACTGCTCCAAATAGTACCATGATTGTCTTCAATGTGTACAACCCCAAGTTTCATACCTTGGATTGCTTTAGGACTGCAAAGAATCATTCACTATGTATGAATACCATGATTGTTGTGCACGATGATGGTATGATGAAAGAATAAGTATTTGAAATAAACTTATCAACAAGTAACTCAGTCAAGATAATATCTCAAAGATTACCAACATCAATCGGTTTGACTGTTATGACAACTTAACAGTAAACAACTTCAATATTGTAAACATCAAAAATGATTAATCATATGTCAACATATTCACCTCTCAATGCTTCCAATTATCATGCCTTATTAGAATAGTTAAGTAGTTAATCAAATCAACAAATAAGATCATAACCACAAAAGCATTCACCACTTGACACAAATATTTATACGTGGAAAACCCAAATAGGTAAAAACCACAGTGAGATGAGACTCACAAGGATAGCTATCTGAACTCTTCTGAAGTTCACCCTGTTAGGAGCCAAGCCTGTTAAAGCTTTTACAATAAGTCATGTTAAGAACTAATTTTGGTTAGGAATACCCAGTTAAGGGATTTACAAATATGCCTTGATGAAAAGAACAATACCCTGTTAGGAGTAACCTCGCTAGAGGATTTGAGAATCCAAACTAATGGACCACCTTGTTAGAGGATTTAGAAAGTAACCAAGCTTGTTAGAGCTTACCCGGTTAAGGGATTTCAATTTCTGCTGTAATTGTTAGAAAACAATAGGTTTTCTTGATCTGTCTGAATAGCACTACATCTACTTGATCAGATCCTTCTTAAGCTTCAATCTGCCTTTACTCAAATTGCAGGTCCATCCACCGGTTAGGCAACCACACACTCAACTGGTTTTTGCCAATCTTGTCAACTTTGCCAACTCTTAAAAAAACAATATCATCGACCTTAAATACAAATTAACTAGGTCGGTAACACAACAAAAACCTAATTCTCATCATCGAGATTACAAACAAGTCCGTACAATCTTGACCGTTAGAAATCATAACAATCTTTTCACATTAATCAAGAAAATTCCAATCGCTCCATGATCACCGCTTCATCGGACTTTGTAACTCATCATGCACTATGCATTAGATGCAATCCACTTTTCTCCTTTCCAAGATAACGAACGTGCCAAATCAATTTGACCTAATCCTCATTCAAAGATCACACATGTCTCCATCATTACCGCTCAACATTAGATTTTAAACCAACAAACTTGATCAGTTAGGGTTTAATAGAAAACAACTGGTAGGGTTTACCGGTTACATAACATAGAAAGGTTTAACCCTTTACACCTGTTCAACTTACAAACTACCATATACCGGTTTACAACATCTTCCTCAAGGTTTATCATACCGGTTACAAGACAATAGCAATAACAACAATAACATCAGCAATATCATGAATATCATTCACCGGTTCAATTGACATCAATGACAACATATCATTAATGCAATATATATGCAAAATGCCAACATACGATGCAATGATTGTTCTTAGGAACCCATATATTTACATTGTTTTGGCAACCTAAGCTTGATGATTGTGTTTGAGGCTTCTCTTGATAACTCTGAAGATAGACTTATCTTTTAGTATATGCTTCGTCCTTTCATGCTTTACTGTCATTTCTCAAGTAATGGCATCTTGGTCCTTTTGGATATTTGAGACCATTATCTCTCTGCTGCACTAATGTGTTATTAGTCTTCCATTTTCTGCTCCAGCCTTTGTGACTGTCAATACCTTGTATTGTTTGATGATTTCACTATCTTTATAGTCGATTTTCATACTGTCATTCAATCTCTAGCTATAACATGTTGCTTGATCAGATATCCTGGAAAAGGCCATTTCCTTTATGACCTCTTTGTCTCAAAACAAGAGTTCTAGATGTACTAAGGTTTGCATATGCATCTCAAAACCCTCTATATAATAAGATACTAAGATGACAACTTATATTGCTCTTGCAGGCTCAAAGATTGTTACAAAGTTTTATACAACAATCTACTTTGGACATAATCATCTATACAAACAAAACCAAAATTGAATAGCAGATGAATACGTTACAAAAGTAGCAATCACTCTTAATGAGAAGTGAGAGGCCTCTTAAAGGGAAACAAAAATGAATTTTCACATCCACTAATGTAATGAATACACAAGAATATATCAAATCTCTAAAAGCTTTACGGGTTTTGTGAAAACTCTACCTCCTTAATGAGAACATGTTGTTCTACTTGATCAAGTAAACTTCCTCCCTTAAAAAACTGCAAATATTTCTCTTTTACAACCCGTAGCTCTCTCCCTTAACAAACTTGAGTTTAATCATAATGCGTGGAAAACAAAGGAAGACTTACCTCCAAAAAAAACCTTAATACAAACCTACTTGCTTTGTCCCTCCTCTTCCCACGTATTCTTTTGGAAAGAATACTTTTACCATTAATTTCAAAAGAACATCTTATGAAAATAAAAGGCTTTTTGGCCTTTTAATAATAACATAAGGCTAAAAGATCATCCCAATTGCAGAAAGCCTCCTAAGACAAAGACCACCAAATGTTCTTACAATGACAAAGACTAACACATTATACAATTTTAAGGCTAGAATAAAATTGGACAACATTAATATTAGAGGAAAATTAGTTAATTAAATAATTAAAAATTACTTAATTATGGAGTTGGAGGGAAATTCAAAATTTAAATTTGAAACAGAGGAATGATTTTAATTTAAAAGAATAAAGTTGGTTTAATTAGATAATTAAAAATATTTGATTAAAAAAAATAATAATTAATTAAATTAGGAATAAGTAATTAAATTAGTATCAATAATAGAAAGTTGTGAATGGCCTCTGCAACTGTCTGATGGTCGGTTCGGGGAATTGGATACCAAGCTCGTCACAGAGATTTGAACCATTACCGCCATAAATAGAACACAAAGGGGATCAGGTCATTGAGAAATAGGCAGTAAATTATGCATAGAGGCCATCGGTTTGCAGATAGGGCCGATAAACAACAGGACCTTGCAGATAAACATTGGCAGAAACAGGAATTTCGTGATCATGATAGAAAAGAAATAGAACTTCATAAGGATGTCAAAGGCTTTAGGCGCTTCCCATTTATTACCTCATGGCCAAACAACATTTCCATTCGAAACCGTAAGTTCCCTTCGAGGTGGAGCAATACTCAAATTTGAACAGGGAAATAGGCGGGAAAAAGTGCAAAGTGATCATTGAGCTGCAAACAGGGATGGTAAACAGCAGGGCTTTGTAGAAAGATACTGGAAGCATCAAAGGAATAAAAAAGTTCCTCAGGACTGAATTGTTTGGAGGGGCAACTGCAGATTGCAAAGACAAGGTCCACGGGTCATTTTTGACATCTGTGATGGTTCCCCGCCACAGTCTCCCCGATCTGTGAGGGAAAGATTTGAATATCACCAAGATGTCGAAGGTCTTAGGCGCCTCCCACCCTTTGTTATATGGCCAAACAACATTTTCACTTGAAACCCTGATCTCCTCTCGTAGCCTATCAATAGTCCTCCTCAAAAGGGGGCCTGGCCAGTGGGAAACATGTGCTATGCTCAAATTCATCGTTGTTGAATAGGAAATAAGGAAAATCATGAATCCCTTAACTATCTAAGCAATTCGAACACAAACTAATGAAATAGATGCAAAATAGACTAAAATTAAACAATGTAAAACTCCCTATTGTGCATCATGGCTTCCATTGTTCTTCTCCTCTTTGTGGTATGGTGGCTCTCAAATATCGTGCTAGCAACCTGCAAATGACACAAAGATTCAAAGTTCGTGATTGTTGAAAATGGAGATTGAATGCTCAATTTATAGATAATTGGAGAGGATTGATTGAAAGGTAGAACAGATTGATCAAGAGGTGGAACTTAGGTGAGCTCACATGTTGATTGATAGTTGAACTGCGGATTTGGAGGTGAAACAAAATAGATTGAATAGAATAAATGAGTTAACTGATTGAGAAAAAACTAACTGAAGGAAGAAAAAGAATGATTGGAGGATAATTGATTGATGACAAAGAAAGCTTTATTTAGAAAAAGCTAACTAGAAGATGAAAATAGAGACTGGAGAGATAAATAATTTAATTGAATTAATTAATTTAGCATGTGCTTGCACTTTGACTTAGATTTTCAATTTAATTTTTGCATGAGATTTATTCAAATAATTGAATTTATTATAAATTCAATTTAGTATTTGAATATATTTAGAACTTGACTTTGATTTTCAATTTGATTTTTGAAATCATGCACATGTGATTGAATTTAGAAGAAATTAGAAGAATTTGAAATTAAATGAAATTAGAATTTGGGGATTTGGAAATAGAATTAGAAGAATTAATTAGCTAATTAAATAATTTAAAGAAACTTTTTAATTATTTTATTTCAGAATTTGAAATTAAATGAAATTAGAATTTGGGGATTTGGAAATGGAATTAGAAGAATTAATTAGCTAATTAAATAATTTAAAGAAACTATTTAATTATTTTAGAAATAGAATTTAATTAAATAATAAAGATTATTCAAATTAAAGGATTAAATCATAATTAATTAAATAATTAATTTTTCGAAAAGGGTTAATGATTAATTGATTAGAGATAGAAATTTAAAAAAGAATTTATTTAAATAATAAAGATTATTTAAATTGGGGAATTAATCAAAAATAATTAAATAATAAATATTTGATTAATATTAGAAAATGGTTTAAATGATTAAATAGTGATAGAATAAGAAATAGAATAATTAGTAAGATGATGAGGAAATGTGAAATTAGAAGAATAAGATTAATTAACTTAATTAAATAATTAAAAATTATTTAACTAATTAGACGAATATTTAGTACATGATCAATGAGATATTTTTAGGTGTCTACAGTAAACAACGGGGCTTTGTAGAAAGATACTGGAAGCATCAAAGGAATAAAAAAGTTCCTTAGGATCGACTTGTTTGGAGGCGCAACCGCAGATTGCAAAGACAAGGTCCACGGGTCATTTTTGACATTTGTGATGGTCCCCGCCACAGTCTCCCCAATCTGTGAGGACAAGATTTGAATATCACCAAGATGTCGGAGGTCTTAGGCACCTCCCACCCTTGGTTACATGGCCAAACAACATTTTCACTTGAAACCCTAATCTCCTCTCGCACCCTATCAATACTCCTCCTCAAAAGGGGGCCTGGCCGGTGGGAAATATGCAGGACACACGAAAAGAAAAAAATTCTTTCGATCCAAATAGAGTAGACAAAGTTTGGAGAAAAAAGATTCCAGACAACGATAAAGAGACTCATGCAGAGCTACTGAAAGACAAAGATGGTGCTGAGGTAACCCACATGAAGGATCTGGAGGTGAGGGGCCAAGAACCCAAGATCACCTTACTAGTAGATCTTCTCTCTGTTCAGGTTAGTTTCTTAAGGGAAACATCACTCATAGGTAAATTCTAGGACCCTATGATTCAGATTTCTAAAATTTGGGAATGGGCTAAACGTGCATGAAATGGAGTTAAAAATATTTTCTTCATTGATTCAGTTTCAAAGTATTTCATTGCTTTGTTTAATTCTAATGCAAATAGAGAGGCAATCCATAGACATAAAGGATGGATTTGTAAGGGCTCAAGTTTTTTTACCTTGTCCTGGATTCCAAACTTTAAACCTGATCCAAATCTATGCAAGTTCATGCCTTTTTGGATTGCATTTCCATCCCTACCTCTAGAATATAGGGACCCTAAAATTATTGAGACTATTGCTAATAAGTTGGGCATTTTTATTAAACATGATTTGATTCCATTTGAACACACTCATAATCCTGTCAGAGTGTGTCTTTTACTCAACCTTGCAATGCCATTTCCTTCCTTAATTTCTATTCATTCTCATTGGGGAGTTTGGTATCAGGAAATACAAGTTCAAGATACTTGTACTATTGATAAACATCAAAGCTTTTTGGGCCATTATAATACCCAATGTCAGGGATCTGAGCAGGCAGTGATATCTGTGTGCAAGGATCATACTACAAATCCTCTCCAATGTTCCTTTTATATGAGAGATAACAGGGGTCGGTATGATTCTGATGAGTTGGAAGACGACCCAGAATTACATCAATCCCTCCCACAGGATCTGCAAGTTAATAGTGTCTCCTTGACTCAAGAGGACATAGATGTGCCAAATTTCAAGAGGGTGTACACCTCTCTGCTACATGTTCTTATGAGATCTCATCATCCAATATCATTAAGGAATTATATGCTCTCAGACTATAAAGAGATTTGGAAGAATGCATCATTCAAGCGACCTCCTCTTTCTTTGACTATTCCATTTCATCAGAATCAACCAGCTCACCTTAATCAGAATCTCCTAACTATTCCAAACAATGGAATTCGTATTCGCAAAGAAGTGAAAAAGATGATCCAAAAGTTGCTATTCCAGAGTGGTCCAATTGATGTTACTCACAATCTTTTAGCCTCACCTCCTCATCAACCACTCCAATGCAAGCGGAAATCAATTAAGGAGTTAAAAAGAAAGGTGAAGGAGCTAACCTTGGATGTGGTAGCACAACGTTTTGATGAAATAGCAGAAGAGGAAATGTTTGGGAAATATGCGCACAAAGTGAATCTCTTAGGTCATGCTGTCAGAGTTGGCAATAATGTACAGCACGGAGAAATTAGGGACCCTCAACTAAATCATTCTAAGGGTTCCAAAGTGATACCACATTCCCATTGTGAAGACTGGGCAGTTGGAAATCAACAACATCAAGATGAAGTAGCAAACATGGAATTACTTGAGGGTTTCGCCAACTTTGACAATCAGCAATATGATAACATAGTTGGTTGTAGTTTAGAGGATATTGAGAATAATGAGCATCAATCAACACCACCTAAGAGCTCAAGAAAATTGTCATTGGCAGATCCTAAAGAGTTAATGACTGAAGATGAGAATGCAATAGCTTCTCCTTATAATTCACTCTTGGAAGAAGAGCAAGTTAAAGGAGGAATTGATTTTTTCTCAAATCCTGGCTATTTTCCAAACTCCTTCAAATAACATAGACAAGAGGACTCCCAAAAGAAGAGGGCGTAAGTCCAAAAGTGTTAGTCTCAACTAGTGCTGAGAGGGGAGGGGTGAATCAACACTTTACCGGTTTTAACCAATTGAAACTTTTACTTTAAGTTTGAACTAATTTACCATTCATCAATGTAAACATTTACTGCAGAAGATTAAGCATACATGAAAAGATACACAATGACACACAGATTTATCTCGTGGAAACCCAATAGGGAGAAAACCATGGTGTGAGTAGGAACTCACAAAATTTGTACTCTTCTGGAGTACGCTCAGTTAAGAGCCATCCCTGTTAGGATATTACAAAAACATTGTTAGGTGCCACCTGGTTAAGGGATTTTGTATAAGGCCGGTTAGTTCCTTTACCCTATTAAGAGTAGCTCAGTTAAAGGACTTAAGAACATCAATTAAGATGTCACTCGATTAAGGGATTTTTATAATGGGACCTATTAAAGTCCACCTGATTAAGGGATTTATGTTGTAGCTGTTAGAAAGCAACAAATGGATGATCTGCTAAAATTGCTACTCATTAGCATGATCTGATCATACTGAAGAATCATACTAGGTCTGCATCGGTTGTGTCTATTCTACACAACTTTGATTTCTTGAATGCACTTTCAACTCTATCTTCTGTCGATTTGTTGATCCTTGGATATCACACTGTCAGGCCTCTATCACTTGAGTCACAACTCTATGAAACTCCACTCTACTGGTCCTCTATCACTCGGCTTAGCAATCTCTTAAACCCCCCCTGTGTTCACTTTAACATTATCTTCATTCACCTCAATAACAACCATCTCAAGAATGAGATATGTGTTGTTTATAGACCCTTTAGTCTGTCGCCAGCTTTCCCTCCAAAACATTCCTTTCAAAATTCCATTATCATGCCTTAAATCATGTCTCTGAAAATATTGCAGGAATCTCTGTCAATACAGTCAAACATGTCGATAAGTCCACCAGTTGACTAGAGAAGACTCTTGATTTAGCTAAATGTAACTGAACATTACCAATCTGTCGGTTACAGACTCTTCCGATGAACCAATCAAAATTTGTCTAGCCAATTTCCTCCTGAATATCAGTCTATTCTTTTCTTAGTCGATGAACCTCTTTTGTGCCGATCTACTCACCGCTACCTGGTCTACTTACTGATTGCCGGTCTACTCACTGCCGATCGGTCTACTCGCTGCTTGTCGGTCTACTCACTATTTGTCGATCTACTCACTGCTTGCCGGTCTACTCACTATTTATCTTGTCTACTTATTACTTAGCCGGTTGACCTCAGTATCCTAGTCTACTTACTATCGATGGACTGTGAAGACTAAGGAGATGATGTTGCCAACAATGACAACCATATCATTTACCAGTCATACAAAACAATATCAGAATGCCAACAAACTCCCCCTTTGGCATTGGTGGCAAATACTACAAACTACTACAAAATTGTGTCAGTTATGGCTGATGGTATGATGAAAGAATAAGTATCTGGTAGAATACTGAGAGGAGGGGTGAATCAGTATACTGAAAAACTGATACAAACTCCCAAACTCAAAATATAAACTTATCAACAAATAACTTGGTCAAGATAAGATCTCAAAGATTACCAACATCAACCATCATCAACCGGTTTGACTGTTATGACAACTTAACAGTAAACAACTTCAATCATGTAAACATAAAAAATGCTTAATCATATGTCAACATATTCATGTCTGAATGCTTCCAGTTATCATGCCTTATCAGAATAGTTAAGTAGTTAATCAAATCAACAAATATGATCATAACCACAAAAGCATTCACCACTTAACACAAATATTTATACGTGAAAAACCCAAATAGGTACAAACCACGATGAGATGAGACTCACAAGGTTATCTATCTAAACTCTTCTGAAGTTCGCCCTGTTAGGAGCCAAGCATGTCAAAGCTTTTACAAAAAGTCTTGTTAAGAACTAATTTCGGTTAGGAATCACCAGGTTAAGGGATTTACAAATATGCCTTGATGAAAAGCACAATACCCTGTTAGGAGTAACCTCACTGGAGGATTTGAGAATCCAAACTAATGGACCACCTTGTTAGAGGATTTAGAAAGTAACCAAGCTTGTTAGAGCTTACCCGGTTAGGGGATTTCAATTTCTTCTGTAATTGTTAGAAAAAAACCAGTTTTCTTGATCTGTCTAAATAGCACTACATCTGCTTGATCAGATCCTTCTTAAGCTTCAATCTACCTTTACTCAAACTACAGATCCATCCATCGGTTAGGCAACCACACACTCAACTGGTTTCTACCAATCTTGTCAACTTTGCCAACATTTTACAAAACAATATCATCGACCTTAAATACAAATCAACTAGGTCGGTAACACAACAAAAACCTAATTCTCATCATCGAGATTACAAACAAGTCGGAACAATATTGACCGTTATAAATCATAACAATCTCTTCATATTAATCAAGAAAATTCCAACCGCTCCATGATCACCATTTCATTAGAATTTGTAACTCATCACGCGCTATGCATTAGATGCAATCCACTTTGCTCCTTTCCAAGATAACAAACAAATGCGCCAAATCAATCTAAACTAATCCTCATTTAATGATCACACATGTCTCCATCATTACCTCTCAACATTATATCTTAAACCAGCAAACTTGATCAGTTAGGGTTTAACAGAAAACAACTGGTAGGGTTTACCAGTTACATAACATAGAAAGGTTTAACCCTTTACACCAGTTCAACTTACAAACTACCATATATTGGTTTATAACATCTTCCTCAAAGTTTATCACACCAATTACAATACAATAGCAATAACAACAATAACATCAACAATATCATGAATACCATTCACCGGTTCAATTGACAACAATGACAACATATCATTAATGCAATCTATATGCAAAATGCCAACAATCTAAAAATGCCAACACTGGCCCCTATTTCAGACAAGATTCCAAAATTTCCAAAATTCCCCCTTTTGCCATCAATGGCAAAGACTATACAAAAATCTCTTTGAAGTTTTCTTGAGCCATGTGATCTGATCAAGCTAATGAGTAGAAATTTTAGCAGATCATCTATATGTTGCTTTCTAAAAACTGCAACATAAATCCCTTAACCGATTGAACTTTAACAGGTCCCATTGTAAAAATCCCTTAACCGAGTGACATCTTAATTGATGTTCTTAAGTCCTTTAACAAGGCTACTCTTAACAGGGTAAAGGAACTAACCGACCTTGTACAAAATCCCTTAAGCGGGTGGCACCTAACAATGTATTTGTAATCTCCTAACAGGGATGGCTCTTAACCAGGCGTACTCTAGAAGAGTACAAATTTTGTGAGTTCCTACTCACACCGTGGTTTTCTCCCTATTGGGTTTCTATGAGATATATATGTGTGTCATTGTGTATCTTTTCATGTATGCTTAATCTTCTACAGTAAATGTTTACATTGATGAATGGTAAATTAGTTCAAACTGAAGATGAGAATACAACAACTTCTCCTTATAATTCACTCTTGGAAGAAGAGAAAGTTAAAGGAGGATTTGTTTTTTTCTCAAAACCTATCTATTTTCCAAACTCCTTCAAATAACGCAGACAAGAGGACTCCCAAAAGAAGAGGGCGTAAGCCCAAAAGTGATAAGGTCAAAGAGGAAATAAAAGTAGGAATACAATCCACAATTGAGGAGAAGTTCACAACATCAAAAAGAGTTACGAGGAGAACTAAGTGTTCTCCTCAGCAACAATGAAAGTCATTTTATGGAATTTCATGGGTATAAAAGCCTCTGACAAGAGAAAGAGAATCAAGCTACAACTTGATTCCTCCCAAGCGAATGTAGTAATGCTTCAAGAAATCAAATTGTCAGATGAAAATTATCAGAACTCAGTAGCCAAATGGACTCAGTGGAAATCAGTTCATAATCTGGGTATAGGAGCTTCAGGCGGTCTCACTGTGCTATGGAATCCAAATTCAATTGCAGGGAAACTTGTTAAAGAAGGAATTAATTGGCAGTTAATACGAATTAAGCATTATGATTTAGTGTTTAATCTGCCAAATATCTATGGCCCAATGCCTACACAGGATTTAAAAAAAACTATGGTCCTTGCTCACTTCTATTATCCAACAATTTGAAGACTAGAATACCATTTTAGGTGGGGAATTTAATGTATTAACTTCCTTAGCTAAAAAGAAAGGTGGTATATGCCCTCCTATCAGGACCATGGAGGATTTTAAATATTTTATAAATAAAATGACCTGATTGATATTGCTCCTAAGAATGGTAGTTTTACTTGGACTAATAGGCGACATGGATTTTTACAAATTGCGAAAAGGCTAAACAGAATCCTTATATCACATGATTGGAGGATTCTAGACTACTCCTTGCAGTCTGAAATTCTAACTTATTCAGGCTCAAATCATTTCCCCATTTTATTGAGCATTAACAAAGTGGTTACTCTATCAGATTGTAAGCATAAGTCCTTCTTTAAATTTGAGAAACTGTGATTCCGACATCCTCACTTCCAGTTTTTTCTTAGATTATGGTGGGTGAGTGCTCCTCCCAATTAAGGTACCAAGATGTTTAAGTTTTATAAGAAAACGCAGCATGTTAAAGCTCAAATTAAAATATGGAATAAACAAGTTTTCATGAATATTTTTGCTCAAAAAAAAATTGTCGAAGAACATCTAACTCAAATAAATGAGCAAATCATCTCGAAAGGACTAGGTGAAGACTTGTATATTAAGAAAAAACAACTTCAAGAGGAACTGGGAGAGCTTTACAAAAGGGAGGAGGAATATTGGAGACAAAAGTCTCGAGAGCTATGGCTTAAATAAGGGGACAAAAACACAAAGTTCTTTCATATGTCAGCAAAATAGAAGCGAGTAGCCAGTACAATTTTCTCTATTAAGGAAGCCTCCTTAGGTAATATTCTGTCAGAAGAACAAAAGATCCAAGATGAGGGAGTAAATTATTTCAAGAACCTACTAGCTCCTTCACCCTCTCCTCCTCCCCCAGTTGAGGAAGAGAAGGAACTGTTGAACAATATCCCTTCTATTATAAGTCCTCTAGATAATCAACAATTATTGGCCCCCTTCACATTAGAGGAGATTCGTAGAGTAGTATTCTCCCTTCCACCAGATAAGACTCCAGGGTCGGATGGCTTTACAGCCCTCATTTTCAAAAAATGTTGGGATGTTATGTGCCTTGAGTTATTGGTTGTTTCGGAAGAGTCAAGAAAAAGAACTTTTGTCCTAAGAAATTTTAATGCCACAAACATTGCAATTATTCTTAAGATTAAGGAGCCTAAAACATTTGCAGACTTTAGGCCCATTTCGCTCTACAATACAATTTACAAGATTCTTACCAAGGCCATTTATTTAAGACTACAAAACATGATTACCAAAATCATATCTCCGGAACAAGGTGGTTTTGTGTCAGGGAAAGAAACTATGGATTAGAGCTTGTATATCAGGAGCACACTTTTCGGTCATAATTAATGGTATTCCAGCTAGTTTTTTTGTTGCCTCCCAAGGAGTTAGACAAGGTGATACCTTGTCCCCTTCACTATTTATAATCATGGTTGAAGCTTTTAGTAGAATCATAGAAGCTAGAAAGGAACAAGGACTCTAGATGGGAGCTCATATTGATGGAACCTCCATTTCAGTCACACACTCCTTATTTGTTGATGATACACTACTATTTTGAAAATCGAATGTCCAAGAGGCTAAACAAATTAAAAAAACATTGGATCTTTACATGGCAGTCTCTGGTCAAAGGGTTAATGCCCTTAAATCTAAGATCTATGTTTTCAATATAAATGATGTGGTAACAAGGGAAATTGTTAATGTTTTGGGTTTCTCTCAAGAAACATTACCCTCTACATATTAGGTATTCCTTTCTTTGTTGGCTCTAATAAAGTATCCTATTGGAAAGCTATTGTTGAAAGAATCAAGAATTCCATTTCTTCATGGAAGGCCCATTGGTTGTCTCTAGCAGGTAGATTACTCCTCATCAAATTAGTCTTATCAGCTATTCCCAACTACTATATGTTGGTCCTTAAAGTTCCAAATGGAGTCATTCAACAACTTGAAAGGTTGATCAAAGGATTCTTATGGAGGGACAACATATTAGAAGAGAAAAAGGTGCCTCTTATATCCCTCAAAGAAATAGCACATGATAAAGGAGAAGGTGGAGAAAGATTACATGCTCTTTCAAAAAGAAACACATCTTTTGGGGGTAATCTTGTATGGCAAATGGTCACCAAACCAAAATATAAGTGGTGTAAAATTAAGCAACAAACGTACTTGGACTCTCTTAATCCTTCTCGAGTTATCACTATCCTTGATTCTCTGAAGGGATCAGCTGTTTGGAATTTTATGATGTCCTCTATAGAGGTTGTTACAAGATATGTGTCTTGCGAGGTTCACAATGGGGAGAGCATTCAGTTTTGGGAGGATTCTTGGAATGGATTCCCACCATTGAAATATTCAAATCCTTTATTGGAGGCTATTTCGGCCATCAAAACTTGTTGGGGATCTTTATTGATTGAGTATGTTTCTAGAGTTGAACTCTTCTCAAGTAAATTCATTTGGAAGGACCCATTGGATTTGCCCATTAGAGATGACCAAAAACTTTACTTTCAAGAAATACTATCAAATAGAACAATATACATCTCAAAACAGGAAGATAAGTTGATTTGGGCCCCTGCACATTGTGGCAAATATTCTATTAAAACTAGCTATAAAGATATCTGGTATATGGAAATTCAACATACTAAAAGTAGGGCCTTCTCCTTTTGTTGGAACAGTGCTATCTTACCTAAAGTTGGTTGCTTTGCCTAGCTAGCATTAAGAAAGAGGATTTTAACAAGTGACAAACTAGAAAAATTATGTATTGCCAGCTCTTTTAACTGCATAATTCACAAGGAGACTGAAATTGTTGATCACTTGCTCCTAAGGTGTCCTTTTTCTCAGCAATGTTGGTCTTTTGTTTTGAGGAAGCTTAATTTATCAATGCCATTGTCTTACACTTTATGGGAGTTGTTTCAATCGGGGCCTTCCCTCTTTTCTAGTTCCCTCTTTGCATGTATATGGAAGTGTATTCCAGTGTCAGTCATATGGTCAATCTGGTGGGAAAGGAATACAAGGATTTTTAGACAGTTTGCTTCTCCATTGATAAGGATTCCAGAAGGGATTGAGAAACATATATCAGAACAGATTAATGCTTACATAAAGAACATGAATAGCAACTTTAGCATTTCTTCTTGTGATGGTGATATAATCAAGGTATGGAAAATCCTTTCCATCCCATCTTTTTTTGCTTGAAATGGGCAGAGTAAAAACAAAATTAATAGAGCCTTGGTCAAATGGCAACTCCCATCAGAAGGTTTTGTGAAATTAAATTTTGATGTCTCATCTAGAGGTAACCCAGGGGATTCAGGGATAGGAATTTGCATTAGAAATCATTTAGGACACCTCTTGACATTCAAAGCCTCCTCTATTCCTCCTGGGACTAACAATATGGTTGAAGCCCTTGCACTACTATCTGGTTTGACATTGGTTAAGAAATTGAGATTCCCTAAGATTCATATTGAAGGGGACTCGTCTATTATAATCAAAGCTTGCATATCCAGATGTTCTTTTAACTGGAGGATTACTTACATTTTACATCAAATCTGGGTGCTTTTGAACTCTTTTGTAGAATTTTCCATATCTCACATATTCAGGGAAGGTAA
Organism: Cryptomeria japonica; assembly: GCF_030272615.1. NCBI lineage: Eukaryota > Viridiplantae > Streptophyta > Pinopsida > Cupressales > Cupressaceae > Cryptomeria > Cryptomeria japonica. The sequence goes on along the minus strand of NC_081408.1, from coordinate 513,558,811 downwards.
TAAAGTAGCAAATATCCTAGCAAATATGGGTTGTGATAAGCTGGAAGTGGATTCTACGTTGATGCATCTTAAAATAGAAGACTTTCCTTTACTTTCTAAGGTCATAAATTCAAAAAAAGTAGTTTGTTGTTAAACAACCTCCCCATTGATGCCCAAACGACCACACAATTAGCTACACAGTGAACAGGTAAATGGCTCAGCAAACTAGTACACAAAAATAGTGTTATGCTTAAGAGACCGGTAAAGGGATGCCATACAAAAGTTAGCTCAATCTTGAAGGGAGACAATATTGATGCTAATAAAGGCTTGACAAGGAAATCATCATCTCCTCAACATACCAAGGGTGAAAAAATGATGGATGGTTGGCATCTAGTTGGCATCGAGCGTATGTGATCAAGGATTGTCAAGGGTTCACATGTGGTCAAGGGTTGAGCAGTAGCCGCAGATTCAAAACAAATGTTGAGCTTCATCAGAAAAGAAATAGACTCTTTCCAGCATAACCTATCTGGTATAGCCTTACTGGTTCTACCCAACCGGTTTACCATAACCGGTAGTTGAGTCATCAATACAATGTGTCGGTAATGAGTACGTCTTAGGCATCTGACATTAGTGAATAAGGAAGAACTAGTAGTAGCTGAGTCAAGGTAATTATTGAGCATGTACCTAACAGAAGTCAACTCCAACCGGTAGAACCTAACTGGCTAATCGACCATTCAATGAATCGACAAATGGGATAGCAATCCGGTATATAAAAATAGTGTTATGATAAAATGATCGGTAAGGAATGCAGTAGTAGCAGAGTCAAGGTAATTGTTGAGCGATAATATTGATGCTAACAAAGGCTTGACAAGGAAACCATCATCTCCTCAACATACCAAGGGTGAAGAAATGATGGATGGTTGGCATCTGGTTGGCATCAGGCATATGTGATCAAGGATTTTCAAGGGTTCACATGCAGTCAAGGGTTGAGCAGCAGCTACAGATTCAAAACAAATGGCGAGCTTCATTAGAAAAGAAACAGACTCTTTCTAGCATAGCCTATCCAGTATAGCCTTACCGGTCATGCCCAACTAGTTTACCATAACTAGTAGTTAAGTCACCAATACAATGTCTCGGTAATGAGTACATCTTAGGCATCTAACATATGTGAACAAGGAAGAAGTAGTAGTAGTAGCAGAGTCAAGGTCTCCATTTTTAAATTCCCTGGACTTACTTCAATCTTGGAGTAGTTTCCAGAATATTGCAAGTAAGGCCGTGAAACCTGAGTTTGCATTGGGTAACAAATTACTCTTCGCAGTTCATAAATACAATCTTTGGAATGGACAAGCACACATTGGTGGTCTCTTCCCGAGACATTATTTGCAGAGCCGGGATGATTTTATCATCATATATGATAGTATTAAGTGCTCATTGGACCTGAACTCAGTTCGACTATTTCAACAAGCTGCTTGGAATATGGGCAGAGCTCTTGACTTAGAGACAAGAAGCAGGATCTATTCCAAGCTTCATGCACTCCTGGCAATCTTAGGACATGATCAAAGATTACTTTAGTGGCCAATATTTGCCAATGGCAAATTTTTCACGTCGGCCATGTCGGAAATGGCGAATATTTTGTACTGACTGGAGGTGGCCATGTCGCCAGAACATTATCAATTTTCGTCAAAGTCACGGCCTGATCACCATATGTTTTATGCAATTAAATGTTTCTTTGCGATGATTTCGCCAATACAATATATGGTGGACACACGGTAATTAATTTTTTTACCTAGACTCTCTGAGGTTGCCTTAATAGATGACCTTAATTCACCTATAGGCATGTGAAGATTTGTTAGCCAGGGGGACCCAATTCGCCCGACATCTTGCTGACGTGTGTCTTCGTTCACCCCAACTTTCGCCAACTATATTGTATTTGCCTATTATTTGGACAACCTATAATCACCTCAAAAATTACATAAGTCATATTTGGACGACCTGTAATCACCTCGAAAATTACATAAGTTGTGTTATAGTTACGCGGGATTCGCCAAATATTTGTATACCATATAAAATTCCCACGGAATTTGCCATATAAGGATTGGTATAAATACATGCAAAGATTAGATCTATCTCAACACAATTTGGTGGGTTCTAGGCTCTGAATTCTCATCAATAGAGAAGTTTCAGACCAAGGAAAATCATTGTTGTTGACTGCATTGGCAACTGCTAGTGACCTAAAGCCTAAAGGTGAGCGATCATATTTTTGAAGTGGTATATTATACATTATAGTCTATTATTGCTTCTTCAACAAATTTATATTTTTTTGGCAGCCTTTATTTCATTGGAGATGTCAAACAGGAAGAGGGGTAGGAAACTTGAATGTGGGGAAGGCCAAGAGAGGCCAACAAAAAGCAGAACGTTGTCTTCATACTTTGGCATTGGAAAAGATTGTGGTGAAAATCAGGAAGGTACATCATCACAAGTACAAGTACAAAATTCACCACCTGCACCGCATGTTGAAGACGGTGATGAACCTCATATCTCAGACTAGGATGATCTTGAGAAGATTATCTGGTAGATACCCAAGTTAGCCGAAATGATATAATCGACTTCGGTGATAATGCCATTGATGATAATGTACAGAAGGGGAAAAGAAAAGCCATATCAAAAAAGGGTGAACCACAATCAAAAAAGGATTGGGAGTGGGATATGTCAGTGAGGAATTTTCAAATTAATTAGGCATCAAAGTATCCATTCATTGAACCAGTGGAGAATCCAATTGAAGGTGAGCCTCCAATAGAATGTAGGTGTAAGATTTGCACTTGGAAACATAACAAGGAAATTAGGTTGCAGCTAAAATTTGACGCCATAGAAAAGAATATGGGTAAAGTATGAAAAACAAATGATAGACGGGGTTGAAAAATCAATGATAAGATGGAAAACAAAGGAGGAATGTAAGCATGTGAGGAATGCCGAAGAGTATTATTTTCATGATAAAATACAAATGAAGCCTATTGAAGTTAAAGGTTCCATTGAAGCTGTTTTTGGAAAAGCAATGCAAATAGAACAACTGGGAAAAGTTGTTCAGTTAAGTGTTGTTTTTTATATTTTGAGCAGAGGGCGTGCTATGACAAATTTCCCATCAATTAGTAGTTTATTACACTTTTTGAAAATTCCTAACTATCCTAATAGAAACTGGTCAGTAAACAGTGGATGGGAATGGGAAAGTTGTCTTGTTGAGGTTGAAAAAGATGTAAAGGAAAAAATAAGAGAGTCAAACTTTATTGCATTTTCTTTAGACGAAGTTACGGTAGCAGACGATACTTCATGGGTATGCATGCATGTTTATACTATAGAGAATCATACCCGCCAACCTCATCTACTATCTGTTGCTAAAATGAAGGAGAGTGCGACATCGGAAAATTTATTTCAACTAGTAAAGAGAGGTTTAATTAAATATGGAGGTATGGATGACATGACGGTAGCCAAAAAATTGGTTTGTGTTGGGGCAGATGGAGCTTCAATAATGCAAGGTCACAGGAACGGTCTTTGTACAAAGATTGAAACTTCATTTGTGTTGTACATTACTGCAATTCACTGCATGGCTCATAGAATGAATCTAGCTTTTGGAATTGTGAGCAAGTTTCCTTCGGTTAAAAAAATTGAAATTTTAATCAGAGAGCTCTACTCACACTTCTGTTGAAGTCCCAAGCGATTTATGGAATTTCAACACTTTGTTGATGGATTAACTAATGGGAACAAGCTTCTCAAGGAGAATGATACCAGATGGATCTCTTTGGATGTTCCAGTGCATCAAGTGTTTTTAGAATATCCATCCTTGATTGGACTATTTCACACAACTCACGACAAATCAGATCAACCAAAATTTCCTGAACTTCTTAGCGGGTTAAGTAATTTAGAGACACTCTTAACTTTAGTAGCTCTTCTACCCATGCTAGAGGAAATGAGTAATATTATGAAGGCTGCCCAAAAAAGACCTCTATATATTGTAGAATATGCTACGTTGCGTAAGATAACATGCATGACCCTCGACAATCTCTATCGAAATCAACCAACACTATCTGAGGAAAAATTTGTTAAGTAGCGGACACTCACAGATTTGAATAATCCTGATAAATTTTTACAAATCGGTGCAAATGAGGAGGTATGTGCCAATGTACGGGGAGTTGAGATACCAATGCACTTCTATGCCACGGTCGACCTTGAGGAACCAAGAAAGCGCCCCAGGAAGCAACTAGCAAGAGTTACAAGGGAAGATTTCGACAAGATTGTTGAGACTGTAACTACTTCTATGAAAAAAATTGGGTATGATATTTCCTCACAAATTAGAAGCAGATTCCCTCCTGACAACCTACTTGAAGCCATGTCTATCGTGTTTCCTCATTATTGGAGCCTCAACAGTGCAGCCGATTTTCGAAGTAAGCTACTGATTTTGATAAAACAATTTTGCATATCCAGAGAATTGAATGGAGTAACTATAAATGGAATATTAGACGAAAATCATCTTCAAGAGCAATCATCTCATTTTGCATACACTATGAGAGAAAAATATGCCAAAATGGAGAACCCCCGCAAAGAGGGATCAGTAACAAGGCTTTGGAAAACTATAGCTAAGAACAAAATATTGTGTGATTCAATGCCAGAATATGTGAAGCTTGCTGATTTATGTCTTACCATGATATTGGGTTCGGTGGAAGATGAGAGAGTTTTCAATTCCTTGGGGTTCCTAAAATCAAAGCTAAGAAACAAACTAGACAAAAATTTGGAAAATTCCTTGAGGCTCTATACATCTAAGTATGATGTCCACACTTTTCCTTACGATAGGGCACTGCAAATCTGAAGGTCCAAATGTGAAAGAAGAGGTTTGGGTAACACTTCAAACCAAAGTGCCAGTGGGACTATTGCCCCATGTACTGGACCGTCACCTACTGGTAGCATTGAGATGCAGTCCAGTGGAGGTATTCAGACTCAGAGTGAAGAACCTCAAACCACAGACAAGAATCAAGAAAGCTCTAAATTTGATGAGGATGAATGGCAACTGTAAGAGATTAGTATTTATTAATCTTATTAATGTATCTCATCATTCATATTACAAAAGGATATTACTTTTTGCAATTAGAATTTAATATTGATTTGTAATTGTATTTTTCAACTTTCTATTTCTAGATTTAAAATAGCATAATAAAAAAAAACCATAATGTGTATATTGATACAGAGATGTTTATTGTTTATTTATACATGTTTGAGTTTCAAATCTGTGTGGTACATTTCTAAACCATATGATACAATTCATCCAATAGTAACACACATGTCGAGAACTTAAAATTTCATTAATTCTTTCAAAATATAGCCATATGATACAATTCATTCAATAGTAATACACCAATCTATGTGATTCTCCATGCAAATTGCAAAAGTGAATACAAAGTTTTAGAACCATTTGCAAATGACCCTGAATTCTCTTTTATAGAAACAAGAAAGTAACAACAGCTCCTGTGTGATTCTCCAATGTCCATGCAAAAGTGAATACAAAGTTTCAGAACCCTTTGCAAATGACCCTGAATTCCCTTTTATAGAAACGAGGGAGAAACAACAGCTTCAGGTCGAATTGCAAGTTTGCAACATGTGAAGACTGAACAACAAAATCACAAACTCAACACAGATTTATATGGCCATCACAGGCCGTATTAGCAATTTAACATCTACTAAACGTTTGATGTCTCCTGTTCAAAAAATAGAGTTCAAAATTAAATATTAATTCACGCCATGACAAGTTAAACATTGATAATAGCAGTGCCTAAAACATACTAATCAGAAATAGAGAAATGCATAAATGTTAAAGCAAGGGAGAATTTGAGAATACAAATTTACTAGCTAAAGTTTTGCACTGTGCATCATAGATTCATAGGCTGGATTAGCAAAATAGCAATAGCGAGTGTTATTTTATTACTATTCATAAAATAGATTCATAGGCTGGATTAGCAAAATAGCAAATAGAAAAAACATAAAACCTTGAAATTAAGAGTAAAAGAAGAAAATTGTGCAATACATACTATGATTCTTAAGAATTATGTGCCAGTTTTTGTAGGTTGCTCCACTCTTCGTTTGATGGAAGGTCAATATTCTGTAAGCTATGGAAAGTCAACTCCAACTTCGTCAACAGTCCATATTTAGCAGATTTACTTGACATCATTGTTTCATCCAATACCGAATTTAGAGTTGTAAATGGTTGGATGAATTCCAGAAAGCTTTGGGGAGTTGTGTCCTTTGGAAGCAAGTCTAAATCAGACTTCATTTTTATCTCCATGCTTTTTTTGTAAGCTTCTTCTCCAATGAATTTATTTGATGTGTCAACAGGCTTAGGCAAACCAAGTTTAATCAAATTATTTTTCTTTTCTTGCAGCTTCAATATCTTTTTTCCATAACTTTCCATAACTTCTGTTGTTTCCCTTAGCTTCTGGCATTTTTGAATGATAGATGATGTCTTAACTGTGGCATCAATGCGGCTCTTAATTCCCTTGGATGCCAAGTAGCTGTCACTGGAACTGTAGACTACTTTTAGAATCTTTTTTGCCATATCCTCTTTTGAATAAACATGTGTGCTCTTCTCATAGTGCCCTTTGATTTTTATATAAATTAGTCTCATACTTTCAGTCAATTGAAACCATTCACACAACTTCTCACTCCTCTGCATTATTTGCCTCCAAATATTTTCTTGTATATACTTCATTGTATTTTTCATATATCTTTCAATCTATCCTCCAAAGTTTTTATTTTATCATTTGCATTGTGCAGGTCTTCTTTCATTTGTGCACATTTTTTTCTTTCTTCCTCTACTTCCTCTTGCAAATGTTTTTCTTTTTCCTTCCCATGATCCAATAGGTCTTGTAATTTTCTTATTTCGGCAGTAACAGACTCATAACTTTTGTATAATTTTTGAAAACTGGCTTTTTCCTCATCAATTTTTTTACTGCTTTTAGCCATTTTTTCTGTCAGGTCCTTCAATTCTGCATCCATCTTCTCTTGCTCTACAATTTCTACTGCAAAGCCTGAATTTTTTATCCTTTTCTATAAATCATTGCACTTGCTAGCTGTTGCTTTCCTCCTTGATTTTTTGTTTTCCAGGTCTGCCTGTAACTTTTCTATTTGTTTCTCCAGTTTATTTTTTTCTCTCTCCACCTTTAGTAGTGAAGTGTAGACCACTTCGTTAGTCCTTTTTGACACACAAATTTTGTCCACAATATGTACTTTGGAAAAATCCATTTGGAGGGTGCTAACTTGAAATTAAGAGGGATCTATCTGACTGTGTGGTGGATTTTTATCTTTAGATGGGGCGGGGGCTGGGGGCATAACAACCATGAACTCCATCATATCTTTCTGTGGGTCATATGTTGGAAATACTCTGTTCCTTCCAGGTTGTTCGTTTACAACTTCAGACACGGAAACCCTATAAAATGCTTTCTTTTTTTCTTTATTTTCTTTTGTCGTGTGTTCATGTTTTTCATAGTAATCACAAAATTAAAAATTTGTGCTTGCTGAAGCAATTGAATGTTTGAAAGGTGACATAGGAATACCATAGGCTCCAGTTTCACTTATTCCTATGGTTTTAACTAATGCTTGACCAGGATTACCAACAACAGTTCCTGATGTTGTCCCACTCCCACAGACACTTTCATGTGTAGTTTTCATAGTCTTTTGAGGTGTGTGATCTGAAGCTACAAATGATTAATTTGTAATGTCAGTGGCACTTGATATAGGATTCTCAATAGTATGAGATTGAGTATCTACCTCTAGTGGCCTCTTGTGAGAGATATTTTGTTGTTGCCCTTGTCCAACACCAAGACAGCTGGTATCAGTAGTAGTACCCATGCCAACCCCACCAATCATAGTGGCACTTGATTGAACAATAATAGGAATACTATCCCTAGATTCCCCACCAGTGGCAGTTGCACTTGATTCACCGCCAATAGGAATACCATGATGTGGTGGTGGTTGTGGATTTGAACCTGAAACAAATGTAGGTGGACCCTGATGGTAATGAGTAGTACCTATCCGTGATGAATCTGAAGAATCAAGTCCAATGACTGGTTTAAGATGACCTTTTGATTTTGACTGTGATGGAAGTTGTACCTGAAGAGGATACCAAATGCCCTCTCCTCTGGCACCTAGACCACCACCTTCAAAACCCATTTTTTCCACAAGGTTTGCCCCTTTGCTATATTTTTCTTTCATGGACTCATTGACTCCGCCTAATATTTTCAAGACTATAGTAGTTGTTGGAGGGGGCTCAACGACAACCTCATGCTCATCATCATCTTCAGTCCTTCCATGCTCCATATCCCACAATTTTCTAAACTTTGCATCCTTGTCGATTCTCTTAAATTCTGCACTTGTCTTTGGTTCACTGAGATTCTTCCTCATAGTCCAAAAATCATTTATTTTGGTTTGAGTCCAATAATTCTCTTTACATTTGTGCAAAATTGATTTGGGAAAAGATTTCTTAGATGGATTAGCAAATTTAAGGTAGAAATTGTAGGACCTCCTATTTTGGATGCCTTGGCCCTCCTCTATTGTCCTTTGTGTGTGCATTTGCAATGCCGTAATTTGTGATGAAATTTCTTCTATTGAAATGTTATTGTCAGCTACAATTTTCTCCATCTCTTTTTTAACCTCATCCTAGGAGTCCATGTTTCTAAGCTTTTCTAGCAATGGTTTACTTTCGTGTTGACATAATGTTGAAGAGTTCCCATTTTTCTTAAGCCTTGCTTGAACTACACCGATTGGATCATATTGCTAGAAACCCTCATCACCAAAGTTAAAAACTGTCAAAAAATCATGTGCCACATTGAATGCTTTTCTCTCGAATGTGAACCCTCCACATGAGAAAGGCAAGGAAGGAAATATGCTCTTCTTTTGTTGACCATGGAAGTGCCTATATGTGCTCTCTAATTGTCGTACATACTCTAATGTAAATACCCTCTCTGTCAAATGTATTGGAAGGTTGTATGGTTTTACTATCGATCCGTAAATCCTTAACACAGTGAATTCTTCCATGAAGAACCAGTCAGCCAATTCTATTTGACTTCCGAGTTGAATGCAATCTCTACAAGACACAGGCAACCTAGGCATTGGAGTGCTTATAATTTCATTATACATTGGTGCCAAAAAGAAGTCTACAAAATGGTTGTAGTTCTTTTTGTTATCACGCATCCTATCTTTGGTGTCCAATCATATATTGGACACTCTGTTCTCTTCCTAGTCTTCTCATCAATCTTATAGCTCACAATTTGAAGCTTGTTGGTCTCGAATATTGCACGATACTTGGATAGAAGGAGATAACACAAGTAGGATGAGAACCTAAATGTCTTACAGGAACCTTTTTTGATCATTAGTAATTGTTTTTGCATGGATTTTACAATGTGCTCAATAAAACTATATGGGTTAGTGCAGGATCAAGGGGGGCCAAAAAATGGCGATGTGAAAAAAATAGCCTTCTTCACTCGCCTAAAAACGCGAAAATATGTGTTGACTTTTTACTTGGCCTGGGTGTCAGTACACCTTGGCCTCGTAATTACCTATGCAAATCGGATATCAAATAAAATCGGATATCGGATTTTATCCGATATCCAATTCTTATTTGTAATTTTAATTTAAAAAATATAATATATGTTACATATTATATAATACAATATTATATTATGTATAATATAATATAATATTATATTATATAATATATAATATTAAATTATATTATATATTATATATTATATAATATTATATTATATATAATATAATATAATATAATACGTATTATATAATATTATATATTATATAATATTGTATTATATTATATATTATAATATAATATAATATAATATTATATTTAATATAATATAATATAATATAATACATATTATATAATTCAATATTATATTATATATTATATAATATTGTATATATAATATAATATTATGTTATATTATATATTATATAATATTATATTATATTATATTATATATTATAATATAATATAATATTATATTATATTATATTATATATAATGAAAATATAATATAATATATAATATATAATATAATATAATATAATATAATATTATATTATAATATATATAATATAATATTATATTATAATATATATAATATAATATTATATTATAATATATATAATATAATACAATACGTATTATATAATATAATAATATATTATATAATATATTATTATATTATATATGTTATTTAAAAATAATTTAAGTGTTGAAATCGGATATCCGATTTTCTGAGACTTTTATATTTCGACAGTGACAGTCCCGTGAGTCATTTTTTACTCACGGGTCGCGCGAATTCGTCAAAATCCGATATCCGCTCCATCCGATATCCGGTGTTTTGACAAAAAAATTGCTAAAAAATAGATTGAGAGGTAAGAATTTTGTCGTTTTGAATCATTTTCATTCATTTTTTGTGAATGTTTATTTGATTTTTCATTGAAAATATGGTTTTTTTTCATGAAAACTAGGTTTTTTAAAAAATCAAATACCTGATGTTTAAATTTGTTATCTAAATTTAATTGTTTACATTCAATTAGGTTAAAAATGGGGGATAACAATGAAAACACTGACCAACCACAACTGCAACAACCAAACCCTCATTTGCCAAACCCCCCCTCAATTCAAGATTTGATTGCACAAAATTTGAATGAATTGAGGGGAATTGCAGAAGTATATCGTAGGATCCCTCGTCTAAACCCATTGTTTCATCCTCTCACGTTGATCATAAAAAGTATGGAAACCATAACTGAGGAGCACGATGCCGCCCTTTTGTGGCGAGATTCTATGAAGGAAAAATATGCAGATGGCTTGTCGTATAAGGATATCAAGGATCTTGAGATATCTAAAGCTGAAATTGTCTCATTGTTTGTCAATCCCCGTACTGGTCAGCGCGTAGATCCCAAAAAAATAAAACTTTATATCAAATGGTGCACAAATGATGGGATTGTGAAAAACTTTTGGGATCGTTGGTGGATGGTTTTAGACAAACCACCCAACAACAATCTTGATATCCCCTTCTATTTCATAAAAAAATTGTATGTTGAGTTTGTTTTACACAAACATGTGAACTACTTTGACATCCAACCTTTCCAGGGTGTAGGTTTAGGTATGCCCCAAAATAGACCTGGGGCAGTCAGAGTAGTCCAGGGCCCATATGTCCCCCCTCCTCCTGTTGATCCCCCACCTGTAGTTCAGCATCCTGATATCATTTGTGAGGCGGCTTCACGGACCATATCGGCTATTCACTCTTTGAGTAGCCTTTTGGTTTATCTGGCTGCGTCAGTAGCTCAGCCTACTCTTGATGGTAGTGGTGCATCCGGTGCCAGTGACATGTCATCCTCGGCTCCACACATATGCGTGCCCCATAGTTGTGTCATGTGTGGGCATGTATGCTTGGGTCTAGTTGGACAGCCCGTTGATCCTGTTGTGGACAGTGCAGATTACGAGGTGCATGAGATGCATGATGCACTAGAGGTTATTACACAGACTGGAGGATACCCTGGGGAGTCCTCACATGCTAGAGGCGAGGAGGCACCGTCATCATACATTGATGATGTATTGGTAAGATTTGTGTTTTCACAGTTCATGTTATATTTTAATTAAATATTTATAAATTAGATAATATTAAGTACTAATTTTTATTTACATGGTCTATTTAACAATTGATGACCAAGGATGAGTTGAGACAGATTCAGGAGGGCACCTTGTCGGCCATTTTATTTGGCCTCGATAGCTTGATGGTACATATATTATTGCACCTAGTCATTTGTATTTTATTGTACATACATGCTCATCATTTATATTTGTATTAATTAGATTATGTAGTAACTTGCATGTATATCTTATTTTACTCTTATAGGGGACAAGCAACACGAGTGCGGTGCAGTGTGATCTAGGATCTGGTAGTACAATTGGAGACAAGGGTAAGGTAATTGAATGCAAATATGATTGAATGAATAGTTTAAATAACTTATAGTGATTATACATGTCTAGACATAGATTGATAGTTTCATATACTTGTTGTGTATATATACAGAGAACTCTTGGCTTCACATCCTTGATGACTACACCCAGTATACCTGAAGAAGAAGAAGAGATGCCTCGAGTAGATGTGTGTTCATTTTATTATTTGATTAGTAGATATAATTTGTTATTATCAGTGACAATTATATGCTAACTTGTATCAATCTCATGTTTCTAAACATATGTAGGTTGTGTATCAAAATATTCAAAACATACCTCCTCTACCAAAGACATACATCAAGAGTCCTGCAAAGCTGAAGAGAAAATGTGGAGATGAGGTAAACATGAATAGTTCAATTAAATTGTTCATTTTTATGTTAACTTTTTGAATCTGAATTATATAATATAACTAATATTAATTGTGGTTTGTTTTTCTTGTGCAGGATCCTTCAGAGCTGAGCAGTGTGGCGAAGAGGATCAATTTTGATGATCCATCAGTAGCTTAGGATGTTATAGATAGTTTTGGGATGCTTACATGTTTAGTTGGCATGTATATTTTGTATATGGACATACATTCATGTATTTAGACATACATTTTGTTTCAGTTGGCGTTTATGCCATATTTGTGTATGGACATACATTTGTAATCATTCGACATTTTTATATATACAGAAGTTGATATTCGATCATATAAATTGTTGCTCATATGTGTGTGGTGTTATCATGGAAATCTTTAATCTTCATTCCAATAATTAACAATGGTTAATAATGGATATTTAATGAACAATAGAGTTCATTTCATTTCATCATAAGTGTTGTTTTTATAATGAACAATATAATTCATTTAATGAACAATACAATACAATTTATTTAATGAACAATACAATTCGTTTAATCAACAATACAATACAATTCATTAAATGAACAATACAATTCATTTAATGAACAATACCCTACACATGCTCCTATTTTGCCCCCCCACTCGATCGAATGCTCAGGGTCATACCCTACCGTCGTCGTCCCTTGAGCGCCCTAAATGCTCAAAATTGTCAAACTTTCACGGGCCCCAACTCGGAATTCGTGGCACCTGCGAATGATCTGTTTGAACCTACGGGGCCACGAGAGGGGTCCCTACAAAATCCTATCTCGGTATTTCAAGTTGCCCTATGGTTTTATTAGGGTAACAATTTTTCGGTTGGCAAAAAAATCGTCAGTCTCACTCAATGGAATGTTGTCGCATGGTCGATTTCTCTTTCAACTCATCACGATGACGAACCGTCAGCTCCAACATGTCCAGTTAGGCATTATTACCCTACGCATGCTCCTATTTTTCCCCCCCACTCGATCAAACGCTCGGGGTCATACCCTACCGATGTCGTCCCTTGAGCGCCCTAAGTGCTCAAAATTGTCAAACTTTGACGGGCCCTAACTCGGAATCCGTGGCACCTGTGAATGATCCGTTTGAACCTACAGGGCCATGAAAGAGGTCCCTACAAAAGCCTATCTCAATTTTTCAATTTGCCCTATGGTTTTATTAGGGCAACAATTTTTCAGTTGGCGAAAAAATAGTCAGTCTCACTCAATGGAATGTTGTCGCGTGGCTGATTTCTCATTCAGCTCATCGCGATGACGAACCGTCGGCTCTGACATGTCCAGTTAGGCATTATTACCCTACGCATGCTCCTATTTTGCCCCCCCACTCGATCGAACGCTCGAGGTCATATCCTACCAGCGTCGTCCCTTGAGCGCCCTAAGTGCTCAAAATTGTAAAACTTTGACAGGCCCTAACTTGGAATCTATGGCACCTGTGAACAATCCGTTTGAACCTATGGGGCCATGAGAGAGGTCCCTACAAAATCCTAACTCAATTTTTCAAGTTGCCCTACAATTTTATTAGGGCAGCAATTTTTCGGTTGGCAAAAAAATCGTCAATCTCACTCAATGGAATGTTGTCGCGTGGCCGATTTCTCATTCAGCTCGTCGCGATGACGAACCGTCGGCTCTGACATGTCCAGTTAGGCATTATTACCCTCCGCATGCTCCCATTTTGCCCCCCCACTTGATCGAACGCTCAAGGTCATACCCTACCGGCGTCGTCCCTTGAGTGCCATAAGTGCTCAAAATTGTCAAACTTTGATGAGGCCTAACTCGAAATACGTGGCACCTTTGAACGATCCTTTTGAACCTACGAGGCCAAGAGAGAGGTCCCTACAAAATCCTATCTCAGTTTTTCAAGTTGCCCTACGGTTTTATTAGGGCAGCAATTTTTTAGTTGGTGAAAAAATCGTCAGTCTCACTCAATGGAATGTTGTCGCGTGGTCGATTTCTTGTTCAGCTCATCGCGATGATGAACCATCGGCTCTGACATGTCCAGTTAGGCATTATTACCCTACGCATGGTCCTTTTTTTCCCCCCCACTTGATCAAACGCTTGGGGTCATACCCTACCAGCGTCGTCCCTTGAGCGCCCTAAGTGCTCAAAATTGTCAAACTTTGACGGACCCTAACTCAAAATCCATGGCACCTGCAAACGATCCGTTTGAACCTACGGGGCCACAAGATAGGTCCCTACAAAATCCTATCTCGGTTTTTCAAGTTACCCTACAATTTTATTAGGGCAGCAATTTTTCGGTTGGCGAAAAAATCGTCAGTCTCACTCAATGGAATGTTGTTGCGTGGCTGATTTCTCGTTCAACTCATCGCGATGATGAATCATCGGCTCCGACATGTCCAGTTAGGCATTATTACCCTACTCATGCTCCTATTTTCCCCCCCACTCGATCGAACGCTCGAGGTCATACCCTACCGGTATCGTCCCTTGAGCGCCCTAAGTGCTCAAAATTGTCAAACTTTGACAGGCCCTAACTCGAAATCCATGGCACCTGCAAATGATCCATTTGAACCTACGGGGCCATGAGAGAGGTCCCTACAAAATCCTATCTCAGTTTTTCAAGTTGCTCTACGGTTTTATTAGGGCAGCAATTTTTCGGTTGGCGAAAAAATCGTCAGTCTCACTCAATGGAATGTTGTCATGTGGCCGATTTCTTGTTTTGCTCGTCGCGATGATGAACCGTCGGCTTCAATATGTCCAATTAGGCATTATTACCCTACGCATGCTCCTGTTTTGCCCCCCCACTCGATCGAACGCTCGGGGTCATACCCTACCGGCGTCGTCCCTTGAGCACCCTAAGTGCTCAAAATCGTCAAACTTTGATGGGCCCTAACTCAGAATCTGTGGCACCTGCAAATGATCTATTTGAACCTACAGGGCAAAGAGAGAGGTCCCTACAAAAGCCTATCTCGGTTTTTCAATTTTTCCTACAGTTTTATTAGGGCAGCAATTTTTCGGTTGGCAAAAAAATCGTCAGTCTCACTCAATGGAATGTTGTCACGTGGCCGATTTCTCGTTCTGCTCGTCGCGATGACGAACTGTTGGATCTGACATGTCCAGTTAGGCATTATTACCCTACGTATGCTCCTTTTTTGCCCCCCCACTCGATCAAACGCTCTAGGTCATACCCTACCGGCGTCGTCCCTTGAGCACCCTAAGTGCTCAAAATTGTCAAACTTTGACAGGCCCTAACTTGGAATTTGTGGCACCTACGAATGATTCGTTTGAACCTACGGGGCCACGAGATAGGTCCCTACAAAAGCCTATCTCAATTTTTCAAGTTGCCCTACAGTTTTATTAGGGCAGCAATTTTTCGGTTGGCGAAAAAATTGTCAGTCTCACTCAATAGAATGTTGTCGCGTGGCCGATTTCTCGTTCTGCTTGTCGTGATGACGAACCGTCAACTCTGACATGTCCAGTTAGGTATTATTACCCTACGCATGCTCCTATTTTTCCCCCCCACTCGATCGAACGCTCGAGGTCATACCCTACGCATGTGACATCCATGAGAGAAAAGCTTCATATGAGAGAAAAGATTCATTTTATCTCAATACAGATGTACCTATTTCATTATTAGAAAAAATAAATATACAAAGATCTATTATTAGTATCCTCTATATTATGGATTTGAATTGATGTTCTCAATTAGTTATTATCTGTTCAGCTTTTCTTCATAAGGCACAACCATGTGGTGGTTATCATATCAAGACAACCATCCATTACTTTCAAAGTAATTGATATTTATTCCTACACCTCACACTCACAAGATTAATAATGAAATGACATTTATGATTCATCAAATTTTGACAAAGTCTAATCAAATTTCAACTTCAAGATGTATACAACATATCATATTCAACTTCAAGATGCATACAACTTACCATATTCAAGCTCATGCCAACCACCACTTGGATATTGTTATATGTCGATTAAAGTACAATATATGTTATAAAACCATATAGTCTTACAAAAAATCCATCATAGACCATCTATGTCGATTAAAGTACAATTTATTTGTAACAGGGGCACACTCACAATCTGAAGTAGCAAAGCCCTGTGGGAAGCATCAAATTAGAAATTTACTAATCTGACTCATACTACTATCAAAAGCATCAAAGATGCTACTACTAGAGAACACCATGCTCCATTGTGGAGAGAATATTAGGTGCATCTGATGTCAGCGTCTGAAAATGAAACAATGTTATTCAATTGCCAAAATCTAACTGACTTTATTTTATAAACCATTAATGAATAAAAATAGACAAGGTAACCTGAGTGAAAGTTCGATGACCACCTTGACTAGTAGGTGTTGATATTGAAGGCCCAACATTAACAAATGTCAAATGTCAAATGTTTTATTCAATAGACCACCTTGACCATCAATGTCAAATGTTTGATTCAATAGATCATCTGTCATGACAATTTGATCCACTGCAGATGTGTCCTGGCCACATGCATTTGAATCATCTTCATGATAATAAACACAACAAGACCCACAATTTAATCTCATTAATGCACACAGGAATATGTACCATCACCAAGAGAGGGTCTTGTCAATGACGAATCATCTAGCATGAACCTATATTTTTAAGAATTGTTAGTCTACACAAAAAATGCATGGATGAACATAAAGGATTTATGACAATCACTTCAACTGAAATGCATGATAATAAATGAAAAGGTGGGATTATATACCATAAAAATATGTCCCTTCAAATTATATCAATAGAACCCACTATGTTGACGCAAAAATCGTAATGTGATACTGTTGTATATCATCAAAAAAGACCTTCATGAGCATAAAGGTTATGCGATAATTATATCATAAAAAATTATCAAATAGTGTTGTCTAATAACAAAAATTGTAAAGCTCAACAAATGCATGATAATAAGTCGTGTTGCAAAAATACATCCCTTCCAATTATATCGAGTGTACTCGCTATGTGCGTGCAAAAACCGTGTTGCCAAAAAAAAATGTTCATCAATAGACCCTCATTTTGAACACATCCTTAATATACACGTAACAAACTTGAACATTAAGGTGTAATGATCATTGTTTGAAATGAAATGCATGATAAAAAAATAAGGCACCATTAAAGACCTACTACTCAAGTGTGCCTGAAGGGTCATCTCTTTGTTTAAGAGTATCCAGTATTGCTTCATGATCGGTAGTAGTCACTGTCCATAGCTCTTTGGTCTTCGGTTTTGCTTGATGCTTCAACAACTTGACATTTGTAGCTATAATAAGGTGTGAATACATTATAATGGTTTTGTGTCTCTCATAGTCTTCAAATGCAGGTATGCAATTCTTTCTAATCATGTATGTTCACAACCAAGTTCCCACAACAACAACTGAACCTATAGGATATGTGAACCCATCATCATCTGTCACTAGTTGTGTTAGCTTTTGTTTTCCCTATACACATCATGCCAACCAATATTCTGATCTCTCTTCATTCCCTTGCGGTGCAACAACTGCAAAAACATGCCCTGGCTGTACAAGATCTGATAGACGGTCATACTCAAGTGAACTTTCCATGTCATCGTTTGACAAGGATATTGTTTGAGATAAAGGAGTTAGATAGTGGGGAACCCATGTATCAACCCACTCACTTGACTTGCACTAATCCCAATCACACCAAACACAACTCTGACAAAAACAAGCCAACACTCATGTCCAAATGTTCCATGTACTTACATCTGAGCTGAGAAATGAATGCATCTTTGAAGAATCTTTAATTGTTTGACAATCCAATCTATCTCCCACTGTTCCCTCCTCAACCAACCAAAAGAATCTGCTCACTGCTGAATCAAGAGTACCTCCATGTGACAATGTTGAACTACACCAACCAACAATAGAACGTGCATCAGAGAAATTTGCACCTGAAATCCTCAATTGCTCCTTAACTAGAGCTCTCTTCAAACATCCACCTGCTCCATCATGCTCTCCCTTCCCATGCCCCGCCTCAAAAAAACACCAAATATGAGGTATATGCCTCTCCACATGCATTCTACTAAACCAATAAAACATATGAGCATTCTTGAATTGACCCGTACAGTTATTTGACCATATTATATGTCGATCAATTGCAATATCTTTCTCATGCAAGAACTCAAAAAAATTCTCGAAAGAATGTTGCACATACTCGGAGGAGTGTGATCTATCATCACTCATATAAAAATGATACTCCCTGATTATCTTCCTGTCCTCTTCTGTACTATCAGGAGCATGTCTATATGTAATGTGAACAAAAATAGCAATCTGGACTGAATTGTAGTACTGAGATTGTACCTCATTCTGTGGTTGCAATGTATAGTTCTCTGCAAAATCAACCACCGATACAATAGTGCCAATCGGGAAAGAGTTCTTACAAATCCTGAACTGTTGATACAACCACTGAGACCTATGGGTGTGCCTTGCATACTTGTAGAAAATATTTTCCTTAAAATCCAAAATAAAATCAGCAATACTCACTTCTCTTGAGACTAATTCGCATCTAGAACCTTCACCTCCACTCTTCAAAGTATATTTCACTGTCTCGTATCTTTTTTTCTCAACATAATTATTTCCAAACTTGTGTTTGCTGCCCTCATGAAAACATGAAACAAACTTTGACAACCTACCGCATTCTGAGCACTTCTCATTCAAACAATCATTTCTATAGAAATAGCAGCCATCATCTCTAGGGCATAAAAATACATCTTGCAAGTCTCTTGATGATCTCGAAAATAGAATTGCACCACACTCCTGCAACATCTCATTAGTATGCATCGTAGAAAGAATATGACATAAAAGTTCATGGTACATTGAAAACTCCACATGGTACTTGCAACAACAGGTATTGCGAATCTTAAGAGGAACACAATAAAATGGTTTCAAAGATTCAAAGGCCCTTTGTGATATTTGCAAAGTTGGATGTAATTCACAAAAAAATTTGTACAACATTGTTTGGCTTGACTCCAAGAAATGTTTGGGATGCGGTGTGCGGTCTCAGTTGCCGATTCTTAATTTCAAATGTCCTTTACATTGGGTGACACTCTAGAATTAGAGTGCCAAAATTGTTGAATCTCTTCCTTCACATTGTCATTCAACTTTCTATCAACACGTGGAAGCCTCCCACCAAATGCCCATGTATCTTGTTGAAGTGGATCGTCAAGTCTTTGTCTTCGTGCAAGTGCTCTATCCAAAGTTTTACGATATATGTTAAAATCAACACAAGTTTGTCTCATTTGACGAGCCTTCCTCAATTGATGTCTTACTAAGGAGGTTGTAATCACTCTTCGAGTGGCTCTCTTATCTCTTTCTTTGGTATTCTTTCCAATAGAATTGAGAGCGTCAAATAGATTTTTTGCAATAATAGAATTTCTCTCCGTCTTCTTGTTCATACAAATCTTCAATTTCTTTAGCAATGGTCTCATCTTTATCATCTTTAGCAATTGAAAAACGAGTTGGCATTGCTCGGTCAATGTCTTATTGCTAAAATTTTGGTTGAAAAGTTCTATAGCCCACAACCGA